>NC_055688.1:25783601-26001101 GCF_017639745.1 Melanotaenia boesemani | reverse complement strand
ACTTTATTCCCCCCCCCCCCCCCCACACACACACACCTCTGTGTCATTCATCGCTCTCTCCACCTCTGTCTTTACTTTCTACCCTCCACTAAATCGTTGCTCTTCTCCTTAGGCTGCATCCTCTGATCTGATCAGCAGGCAGTGATGCTGATATATGAGCTTTGTGAGCAGATAGTACAACAGAGGAGAGGAGTGGCTTTCAGAGATACACTGCATCAGATTACTGTTGGGCTTCTGCAGAAGCAAGGAATGTTAGCTCATGGATGTATTTCAGCCTCACCAATATCTCCTACTAGGACTTTATTGTGGAACTCCAGCTTGTCGCTTCTTACATTTTATACAACAAATATTTCAAAGGATGTCACAAGAACTTCTGTTAGCAGTTAATATAGACTTTAGAGGAGCATTTAAAGCCAATATGTTGACTGACAGGATTACAGCTTATGAACCTTTCTTGGTTATTTCTTTAAGAGCTAGTGTTTAATATAGAAAGCCATAGACTGTCACACACTTGACAAATTATATGAATTAGTTTTGCAGTCCGACTCTCACGGAAATACAGTATATGTTATCAGTGTTATCACCATGCAGAACTCAAACCAGCAATCTGAGGTAATATACTGTATTTTTGACAGAAGTGGCATGAAGAAGTGAGAATAGGCTAATTTGTCAGCACCACTACTGCAGCCAAAAAAACAGAAGATTTTCACACCTGCAGTGAAAGCAGGCGAATCACAGTGGCTGCCTCCTTGATCAATTACAGGAGGTATTCTAAATCAATGTGAGGGCTGTCTAAAAACTACCTGACATCTGAAAGGTTTTCCAATCTCCACAGGACAGATGCTGAAATACTGTGCAATCTTAGTAAGTTTTGAAATCAGCCAACACTCTTGAATTGTAACCCCATGCAAAACATAACAATTTAAAAATTAAACTACATTTCAACAGTATGTTCAGCATACTCGTCACCTTCTCCTTTTTTTCCTCTGGATTCTACAAGAATTTGTTTGTGGGGCTATGAAATACAAAAGAAAAATAATTATAATAGTGAAGTGAAGAACAGACCAACAGCAACACTGTAAAACAGAAAGGAGAACGGATTCTTAGATGAAATAGAGGATGACTGAAAAAAGAACAGAGGAAAGGACAAAGGAAGAGTTAAAGAAGGTGAGGTAGATCTGTAAGAAACAAACAAGCAAAAGAAAGAACAAATAAATAGAGATCTGAGATAAAGTCTGTTTTCCTGTAGTGAAGCTCTACTGGAGTCAATGAGTTTCTGTGTGGCTGGCTGGCAGGCAGGCAGGCAGGCAGACAGGCAGACAGACAGACAGACAGACAGACAGATAGACAGATAGATAGATAGATATAGATAGATATAGATAGATAGATAGATAGATAGATATGTTGCCTCTCATTCATCTGAAGTGACCAGTTATACCGAATATTACATATAGTGATGAAAAAGTGAAGCAGCAAGCTACATGCACACGTGTGCACACTCACACACACACATAATAAAACAAAAACTAGATAATTAGAATTTGAATTGTAAAGTTATGCAAGGATTTGGCAAACCAGCAACAGCATGAGCATTCACAGCCAATCCAATCTCTCTAAATGAGACAGTTTCTTTTCTTTCTCCTTCCTTCCCCGCTTCTGCCGTTAGTTTTCTATTTTTGAAACCTCTCATTCATCAACTCTCTTCCTCTCTCCTCTCATCAACACATCTCCCAACAGATTCAAAAAGTGAACAATGTGGCTCAAAGCCAACATAAAAAATGTGCTTCCCCTTCGTTTTGTTCTTCCTTTTCACGTTAATGAGGGGAAACTTTCACTGAGCAGTCTGTAATTCAAAATATCTTGCCATCTTCACACTCTTCAGAATTATCTACTTTTTTCAATAGCCTCTCCATGCTGGCTTCCTTCCAATTTTTATTCCCATTTTGTGTCAGGATATTGAATACAAAAACAAGCGATTACAAGAGAAGTGGATTGATGGAAACAGGGGAGAACTAGTGAGAAAAAAAAATACTGAGTGGAGCAAGGGGAACAGGATTTAGAAGACACAAAAGAAAAGGCATTACAATGAAAACACTGATTGTGGAGTTCTAAGAAAGAAAAAACCTTTGTGCATGAATGCTGAATGAATTGTTTCCGAGCAGATTAAACAGAAGAATTGACAAAAGCAGAGCAGGAATAACAGGAGCAATTAGTGTAAAAGGAAATAGAAATATTCTAGATAATTGATTTATGTTTTCTTAATGGAAAGTGATTTTCTTTACTATTTCAAGGATTCAAAGAATAACATTTGAATTAATAGTTTTTTTTTTATTTAAAATGTTGGGTGATCAGTGCTGTGCTTCATAAGTACAGTATGCATGCAAAAAAACTCATGATAAAGAATCAAAAGAGTTCTTGTAGTCTTTTGGCAAAGATAATTTGATTTAATTTAGCCCCTTCTTGTATAATTTGTGTTCACAGTAGATTTTAAATTTAAAGACTTACACATAAAAAAACATTCAAGTCAAAATATTTTATATCAATGTTGCACTAAAAGCTGTTACTGCAGCCTCTGATAAAAATAGTAGAACACATAGTTGAACCTCATCAGCACCCCAGACACTATCGCCTTGTGTTGTTAGAAGTGTGAACAGAGCAAGCATGGGAAAGAAATTTAATATCCTAGATCTTTGTCACTCTGTACATGTTGGCATTTCACAGCACATGACAAAAAGTGTAAAAATGGTATCTGTAAAAACTGGTGGTGACCTAGTTCCAGTGGCCTCAGTATACTGCTTCTTTTTGTGACATAAAGAAATTCATACATTAACATCCATCCGACAAGCATTGTTGCCCAACACTGTTTACCAAACCTGTAAAGCAGGTAGGTAAGATAAGATCTCAAAATTGGGGTTGACTGTCCTCCACCAACATGCGTCCCCATAGGGTGTCAGCTTATGCAGGCAGACATGGCCAATAACTCTGCTTAAAGAATATGCAACCCCTTGTGGTTTTGAGAGCAACTGCATGAGAATTTTTAAAGTAACACTACAGAATTTTGCAACCTTAAACTCTGTACATCTGGCTTGTTTTGATGATACCACTGACATTTATTATGTACATTCCTGGAACTGTCATTGCCCTGCAGTGTCCTGAGGCTGAAAAACCACTTTTTCACAACTTTAATTTCCATCCTGGTGCATCACATTACAGCAGCGTTTCATAAGTCAGCAAATGCATGTCAACACTGGTTATTGTGTGCACCATGGTGACTCAGCAAAGAAATGCAGAAGAACATTATTGGAAGAAGCAAGGAAGCAAAAGAAAGAAAGAAAGGGCCAAGCATAAGATAAGACAAGAGTCAACATTAGGCTGACTTTAACTAGCTGAGGAGAGCTCAGACAAGAGACCGGATGCAAGAAAAATCTGCCAAAAATTTGCCAAAGATCAGTCATGAGGCATTTAATCATTTTTATCAAGGTCATAATTACATAGGAACATTGTGCAGTCCCAACTATGATCATTTTCTACCTCTAGAAAGTGATTTTATTGGCTAAATTACCATGAAATGACTAAGTTTTGTAATGGCGTGTTATGTTGACATGTAACCACAGCAACCAGGACAACTACAACTATAAGCAAAATTGCCAAAAAACAAACAAAAAAATGACAAATGTGTTTTAGAAAAATGTGTTATTCACTTAAAGTAATTTGGAATTTGAAAAACTTATCAGATGCTGGGCTTTAAAATACATCATGAATGCTTGAGTGACTGAAAGCCCTGTGTGTTACTGCTCCATCTAACAAACCCTGCTGTCCTACCTCCTTTGATGATTTTAGGGGAACTTTAGAAAAGGATCTGACAACAGAAACCTCAAACCAAGGGGTATAAATACACTGAGGAACCAAAAGAGAAACAAGTGAAATGAATGAGAAAATCACACCAGGTGAGGTAATGAACAGGGAGCAAAACAGAATACAATACACAAGGGGAATGAACTTACAAAATAAAAACCAGAAACCAGACAAAACAAAAGCAAAACCAAACCAAAGACACAGACCATGACAGTTATTGTGTAATCTGATATTTATATAGTTTTCCATCAATCACCATCAATCAACTAAGTATGTCACCTTCAAAATGTGTACAGATGTAACAAAAGTCTTCAACTTGTTTGCTTAGTGGTCAAAAAAAAAAAAAAAAAAAAAAGTACACAGAACCATATTCTCAATGTTCCCCAATCACTAATTATGTAATTTCTCTTAAATCTTATCAGACTTTATTATCATGTTCAATTCCGAGTGATGAAACTTTAAAGTTCTATTTTAAAAATGTGGTCACTGGTTCCTTGCTGAGTCGGCAAAGGGATGAATAGCTAACAGACTACCTGAAAAATTGCAAGTCAGTAAGTGACGAGGGAAAAAGATGAGCCACATACAGAGTTAAACACAAAAGACAGAAAAAGATCATTGCAAAGACATAAGGAAACTGACAAAAAACAAACAACAACAACAAAAAAGAAGACACTGCCATGATCCAGACATCATTTACACACACACCTCGCTCATGTAAGTAACTGTTCTCATGTCACTTTTAGCTGTCAGAGCAGCATTTCCTCACCACGTGAGCCTTTCATGAACTTCCAAGTGTACTGAGATCAGCGTCAATCTGAACACAGGCATGCGAACACAGTGTAATAAATACTAGATAAGACAGCATGTTACTAGATTAGCCTGACAGCTACAGGTCTGCTGCCTCTGGCTGTTTGATTTTGTCTAAAGTACTTGACCACCCATCTGTTAGAATGTCAGTATAATGTGTTTACAGTGTGGATTCTTGATTTTCTTACCACTGAAGTGAGGTCCACCAGTGAGAGTGCAGCCATAAGTAAAATGGTGATAAACAGACTGCTGCTGCTGTCTGCTAACAGCCAGTCATGCCTTCATAGCCTCTCCTTGGTGTGAACACAAAGCCAAAGCTGTTTCTTCTCTTCTCCTGCTGCTGGAAAAAATTCTCAAAAACCTCGCTGTTGCCTCTGTATCACCCTTGCAACAGATGTCTTCCCACCAAGTATAAACTATAAACTGTTCATGTCCCTTCTGCCTCTAATGTGTTGTCCACGCTTTCTCTAAATCCCCAAAGCTAAATAATTTATTTGGAAGGAGCAGCAGATAAAGCCTTCAAACTGTTAAATAGGTGTTCAATTTGTCACATTAAAAGGAACTTATTTTACTGAAAAGGCACACTGATCATAACTATATACACACATTTGTATCTAGGGGCTGTAGGAAGACTCCTAAATTATTATAAAGGAAAACACATTTAAGTAACGGCTGAAAAGAATCCCCACTGTTGTAATGCATTTCAGTGGCAGCTCATTTTTCCCTCTGTTGGTGAGACTTCACACAGTAAACAAATCTGTTGAGTCTCACTGTGAAATCGCTAAGTGGAGAAAATTATGCAAAAGAGGCATAAAAGTGACGACAATAGCAAGCTTACAGCTGTGAATTTTGGTCAGTTCTTGTTGTAGTTCACACACAGAATTTAAATATACTAATAATTTCAGGCAGCTAACTTCCTGTACGAAACAATCCAGTTTTGTTTAAATACTATTCTATTTGACAGAATCCTGCAGCCTCTGCTGGTTTCCCACTGTGATGGAGCAGCAGCGGTGATGGGCCACATGTTAAGCCAATCATACACAGGCCTTCTTATCTGTCTGCTCCAATGGAGAAACAAGAAAAGAGCTACGGTTGATGGAGAGATAAGTGTCTTTTCTTTACTCCAAATACATTACTCTGTTGTGTTTAATCCTTTCTTTCTCCTCCAACCAATTTCTCCTTGGCAGGCCGGTAGATTTTGCAGGTCTTTTTAAAGGTCTGTTGGAAGATGCTCACACAGCTCACTGCATGTGTGTGCTTATATTTGCGTCTTTTTTATGTTTTAGTTATTTTATCTTCAGCACTGTCTTCAGTAGCTGCTGTTGTAAAGTGCATTATAAATAAAGTTGGTTTGGCTTTGTGCTAATACATTTGTCTTTCAGACTTGATCAAACTAAATGCATGCATTAGTTTAATGAGAAAAAAATATATCTTTGAAACTTAATGCATAAAAATTATATTAATGTTCAGGCTGAAACTGAATTTTGGCTAGATATTGCCTCAGGACCTCAAGAAGACCAAGAGCTGGATTTAAATGAGTAATAAACCTTTTTTAATCGTTCTTTTTTTGTTTGTTTGTTTTTCTTAGTTTTAATTTACCCACATGAGGTAAATGTTGACCACAGTGTAATGACCATAGAATGAGGACATCATCAGCATTTAAATTGCTTCCCTCAACGTCACAGTGTAATTCACCACAGTATGCAACTGTCTGCCAGCGGGTATGAAAAATCTTCCAGGAAAGTCGGTGCTTGATTTCCCATGCAAGAGAGGATAGCTTTACTGCATTGCCTGTAGCAGTATTGCTAACTTTTCCCAACTAGCAGAACAACCAGAGTGACTGTAGCATGGGTTGAAAAGTTGGCTGGACTTTGTGATTGTTGGAGTCTGCAATTTTAGGACTAAAGTATTCACCTTTTTGTTTGTCAATTCAACCGTTCTCAAGAAATTAAATAGTCATTTTAACAAAAAAAAAAAAAAAAAAAAAAAAAAAGGGAAAAGAGTGAAATGCTTCTAATAATTTCATTGAATCAAACAAACAGGATGCTTAATGAACCATTTATTTCAGCTTCTTTTGTTAAAACGTTTGTCTCTTGGCTAACAACAAAGGAAATGTGTCTGTGCATTATTGTGTTTTACAAAATGAGCTGTTGTTATGTGTGTGTATCTTTAAAACCAGTGTTTGGGGTGTGTGTAACCTTAGACTGTCCAAACTTGAGCTGGAGCCAGAAAATCTGTTCAGTAATACAAAGGGCTTTCCTCGATTTCCATATTCATCACTCAAGACTAAATCTTTCTGCAGAACACGATATTTGGCTAAACTTCTGACCCACAGGAAGACTGACGCTTAAGTAACAAAATCCACATTCTTGCTTTTGCTCACATACCAAAACAAACACACAAAAGTAATGTTTTTGTTTTCTTTTAATACACAAATAGAACTGTTCCTCCTTAAAGGGGGAAGAACAGGGGTTATACAGTTCACTGTTTATGCTGATTTCCAGGAGCAGCTTTTTATGATTCGGTTGTCTTTCGTGCATGTTCTGATATGCGAGTGGATAATGTTAACATCTGAAACAGCAAAGAAAACTGCAGAATGTTTTACTTTGGCAAATATTGGACTCATTACTTGCATATTGTGAATACATAACAGTGGGTTTAGCCTTCATTAAATAGCTGTATGGAAACATTTCCCCTATTTATGAAACTACATAGGCTATGTGTACTAAAATGCTGACTAATGCAGAAAATACAGTGTTTAGGATAGACAAGGACATAAAGAAGTTATTAAAGTGTTATTATGCTGCCACCAAATTACTATTTCCACAATGCACCAATAGTTTATATGCAAAGTACATTAAATTCAATATAACTACAAGTAAAATATGTACATTTACCAGTATGGCCATTTAGATTTTGGAAAAATATAGACATGTGGATTTTGTGACTTATTGGGCCTCATTTACCAACCACTCTTATAAACAAATTTATTATTACTTAATTATTAAGTCCTTATTATAAACTCTTTAGGAAGATTGTTGCCTTCACACATATCTTTGTATCTTGGATTTAGGGAAGAACAAATCCTAGGAACACTCTGTTCTGTTCTTGTGTTTCTGCTCTCTTCTGCTGTTCCTGCTGTTCACTTTGTTGAGATACAATAATAAATTTACTGTAATGTTTTTGTCAGAAGTTTAAAATAACTTTTGGTCTTTTGAATTTACAAAGCATGTTATTATAAAAATAAATGAAAAGATATTCCAGATCGGGTCCTAGCATTAAAATTTCTCTCAGGGGAAAATTAAACTATTTTTCATCCCTTCACTCACTTAAGTCAAATTAAATTCTACAGCTGGTCTTCCTAAAAATGTATTTATTATTATCATCATTTTTTTGTTTTTTAATTCATCTGTGTTATTTTTCCTCAGCTTTCTTGCTGTCTACCTGTTTCTACATGGTCCATCAGTTTTGGCCTGCATGGGCAATTTTTAGGCATTTACCCAAGCAAAGTCGGGTTTGCTGGTCCATCCTTTTAGTTTCAAAGAGATTGTATGTTTCTTCTTAGAATGGTGAATACCAAACAATTTTGCGGTCAATGAACACAGTCGTGAATCTGACAGAGGGCTTTTATAAATAAATTATTAGGACAGCTGAAGAACAAATTTAGGAGGATTTGCAAGATGATAATGATGAGTGAGGCCCGTTATTTGCAGCTGTGGTCACATTTACCACAAGGATCATCAAAAACCATAACAGACAGATTTTAAACAAGATAACATGCTGAAAACTACCGTCCATTTCATCACTACATCCATAACACAACAAGGAAACGATGGTCTCTGTTATAGTATGTCTGTTCAAAGTTTGTTGAAAAGAGTAATAATACCTCAGTACTACCGTCACCATTACACACACACACACCACAGAGTTCTACGGCCCACAGCAGCCAGGAGCTAATTTCACACTGTCTCCTGGGAATTTAAAAGGCTTACTCAGGAACAGAGTCAGTGAGAGAAACAAAGGAAACAGTGGGAAAGGTGCTGATGTTGGAAAACGAAGAGCAGAATGAATCAGAAAGCTGAATGCAGGATAAAAACTGCAAAGAAGAAGCAGAAGAACGATAAAGAGAGATCTGAAGCAAACACAGATGTAAGATGTAGTCTAGCAGAAGACTTCAACTTCAGGTTAGTTACAATAGAAAAGCATACTTATATAAATATGAACTTAATCTAAACTACATCTTGCACAAAAAAACACACTAGATACTTTTGAACTGAAGAGGAATTCTGTACTTATTGTTCTGCTAAGTCACACTTTATTGTAGGATTGCGTAGTTTAGAGTTTATTTCTTTGTGTGATACAAATATGTGTTTATAGACTCATTTCAAGAACTGAAAGCCAATAAACAACATTAATGAAACACAACTAAATGCAATATAAAATTGCAATCATCTTTTACTGTTATAGGTTCAAACTGAGTGGCATTGTAGTTAGAGGCAATCAATATCGGCTTTTTACCGTTAAAATGTAACCAAGATGCACACCTTTTGATTAGACATAATTTTACCATTATATATATATGTGTGTGTTTGTGTGTGTGTTTCCAATATTTTGCCAATGCAGCCATTTCAAATGGTAAGCCTACAACTTCCAATTTTGTAGCAAATGAAGACCAATGGCCACAGTTACAAGTGTTTTTTTTTTAAATTTAGAATTAATTATTCAGAATTAAATAATTCAGAATTAAAGTATTCTCCTTCACGTTTACATGGAAACAGTAATTCCAAATTGAGGTTTACATGAAAAACATGTTTATATATAATATATTTGCTTTAATTTTATTCCGCTTTAGATCTAGGGGTTGGGAGGTTCTGATTGGACAGGGGGCGGACATGACGTATTTACATCTACCAGAAGAAAACAAACTAAACAAAACAAACAAACAAACAAACAAAAAAAACAAACTCTAGTTTCTGCTTTGTCATCCACAAACAGAGAAAATGACTGTTGCGGGAATGACTAAATGCCATTGCTTTAACAGATTGATGAAGCCAATAATGTTCCATATATATAATCACTGAAAAGGACTTAAAAGACATAACAAAATGTGACAATGTGACCTTTAGTTATAATAACAATCTTTATCTATTTTCATAACATTTTAATCCACTGAGAAGTAGTGAATCAATCCCAAAAAATGTTTTTTGTCTAGAGGTAAACCCTTTTAGCTAGAGTAAATATTGTCAGGTTACTCATGTTGCAGCAGAGAGACAATACCTTGGTTAATGTTTTACAATCCAAACTGAGGAGGCTAATTGGTCTCTAATTGGCCAAATCTTTATTTATTCCAGGAATGACAAAAATCAAGGCTTCATCAAATGTAAGAGCAGCACAACTCTGCTAATCCTATGTGATTAGAGCGAGAATGTCTATGTAGTTTTCATAATGTGTCAAAACAATCAAACAGTTGAAAACAGTCAAAGCCTGGTGGCTTCCCAGTTTTCATTAAGGTGATAGTTTTCCATATTTACGATGAAGTTATTGCTAATCTTTAGTTTTCGCAATCAAAGTGAAGTTTAGGCCCATCACTGATGGAAACACTGATTCCCTGTTTAAAATTTACTGCTCCCAGGAGCTGTTGATGGTTATGCCTTCTGTAATAGCACTGTTGAAATTTCTGGTTTATATACAAAGTTATTTTCCTTAGAAAAAAAAATGTCTGGCACACAACATCAACATTTTGGAGATGGCAAATATATATTTATAGCAGGCACTAATAAATTGTCTCCGCCGATTGTCATCCAACGGATTTCACACACTGAATGATATTCTCAAACAATATCTTGTTTAGATACTGGAAGAAGCACACCAAGACAGCAGGTCCTATCATGGTAACATGCTATTATCTCAGCTCACACATTTTACAAACACCAGGTCTCTAACAAGCCCACAAGGGGACTGGCCTTTCCAACCGTGTAATCACCGCACTGATCAGCTGAAGGATGGGCTTCTTGTGCAGAGATAACATGATGGTCTCATTCAACTATTACAGGTTATTCTATCAGATCACCAGTGCTGCATAACTGTATGGATCCTGTTACTGTTGCCTCAATCTGAGTGACGTCTGAAATGACAAGCACAAAGTTTTTTACTCTGATTTAAAAAGAGCAAAACAAAAATTAATGAGCCCTCCTGGGAGAAGTGCCCTCCCACTCATTGTTTGATGGAAGCTTTACAGGTGAGACAAGGATATACAACAGCTCCTGATTATATTTACTCATCCATTTATAATGTGTAGAAGATCTAGAAAACATGAGGAAATATTTCTTTAATATTTTTGTTTGACCACAGCACATGAGGTTGCACACAACAAAGACTGATGTGGTCAGCCGGTGTTCAGCTTTAATTTGATCTGTGTTGGACACACAGTCACACGATCCTCTACTTCCAGGCTTATGGAGAGAGCAAACAGCATGGTGACCCTGACCAGCAATATTAGTCACTTGAAATAATTTTGCGGCTTTTGTTAACATCATGTATTTGTTCTATTGTATCTCTCAATAAATGTTCCTTATGTAATCTCATGTAGATCCTTGCAGCATTCATTAAAACATAAAATAAAATAAAAATAAAACAAAAAAAAAAAAACATCTTTTAACTCATTCCCATCACTCCAACTAACAAAACAAATTTTAGAAACATTCTTCATCCTATGTGCCACTTCCCTAAAACAACAAGTACGGCACAGTTGTTTTACAGCACACCATCTCTGGTGGACAGGATTAAACTTTAATTGTACCATGGTTAACACACTCAAACACTGGAGCAACTAGGCCCCCATTCATGCTGCAACATCTAACATTAGATCATCATGGTCATTTTGGTAATTTAATTCATCAAAAGGAACAACACTCGTGACAGATGCATGAGCTTCAAAGAGCCCTGCAGAACACGCACACTTACTGTATCTGCAACTTGCAGTCTCCGTTGCAACCACTTGTACAATGTTTGGCACCATTTTTACCATCTGCATGTAAATGGCCATACAAATTGGTCTCTATGTGAAACAGGCCTCTGGGTGCTAAATCTTGACAAGTTTTACCTTGGAACACCAGTGCCATCCATCCATCACTGCTACTCGTAAATTGCTGCGATTACTTTGCTAGGTGCTGTTTATATTTGCACACAGCAGAATAACTGACACTGAGCCAAGCAACCCATTATAGGTTTTTCCATTGGATCTGTCGTTAACTTGCAGCTGAACTTTGTCAGTATTACATGAGCCTTGTTTTATTGAGCAATAAAGATTTGCGTATGGATGACACAAACAGTCCTTAACACTCTGTGTTGCATACCTTTAATATTTCACTGTAAATAAACTGTGAACCTGCAAAGAAGTTGGTAAAGAGCCAGCCAGATGTCAGGGATTGCTGAGCATTTCATTATTTTTGGCAATTCTGTATTGAGCCCACACAGACTGTGTGATTTGTACATGCGGTATTATTATCTAATATGGCATCGAGTGTGTAACAGACCCGCAGGATAATGTTAATGTGACATTTTGCCTTGTATAAGCATGACAGCTAAATCTGAAACAATATATTAGCATTGTCTGAATAATTGTCCCAGTATACATGCACAGGAGGGGGCTTCAGTTATCTAAAGTCACAATGCTGTGGTCTGTGTGAGAAAGCATTCAAGGCTTTCTGCTGCTTCTACCTTTCTATATGAGAGATCATTGTACATGTAAGTACTGGAAATTCACTGCACAGTGTTGTTTTTAGTTTACCTAAATAATGATGTACTCACAAAATAAGCAACAGTCTGGAAATCCTTTACATCAGTGTTTCTCAATCCAAGTCCTCAGGACCCACTGCCCTGCATGTCTGCATGTGTTCAGGCCAACACACCTGATTCAGATTAATGAAGGAGCCATTCATTTCATTCAGGTGTGTTAAAGTAGAGTTACTTATAAAACATGCAGGGCAGTGGGTTGTGAGGACCAGGATGGAGAAACACATAACCTGGAGTTGACTTGTAGCTTCACTGGGCTGCTTTCTGTCATTTTCTGGACAGTAATCAGAAAAATATGTGCATAAGAGCAGCTATGTTGATATACAATTATGATTTATTGTTTTTAGAAAAAATGAGGCCTATAATCCTATAATTAATTATAGGAAACGATTATTGTCTTGGTTAAAATACATCAAATGTTATCAAATGTTATCTCTGTAACAAACATGTTCATTAACTGGTACAGGTGGAAAACAGCGTAATATTTTTAATGCAAAGCAAAAGATGAGACTATAATGATATCCTGTTGTCATCTGTATTTAAGCGCATTTTGAAGCTTTGATACTGAGCAGGTAGTAGTGCAAACTGAAGCACGGTGGACTTGTGTGAGAACAAGTTTCTTAAAAACCCTCCATTTACACATGACTGCTTCCTCTCAGATGACATGCTTACTGCAGTGATGTGGTTTCTTCATTAGCATTCTCTAGTTAAGGAGTTTGTTTATATCAAAGCTATGGTTTGGTACTGAGCAAATTCACAGCCAAGGTTGATCTCAAAACCAGTGTGTTGGTGTTTATAAGCTGTTTGTGACTAACTCAGCTTAAAATGCATAAGGGTGCAAAGTTAGATACTTAACTTATTTGTTACACCCCATACATTTTAGCTTTGTAATGATGATATTGTCATAATTAGACTAAAAAACAAGAGTCATGCTTAGGAAACTGAGAAAGTGAGGCTTGAAGCAATGCACCTGAAACAACAGCGACCTCTCTGGAGACCAATGGATTTTCTTTTAGTCATCTGTACTTAAAAGCTCTTAAGAAAATCTCTCTGGATTGAGATGTGTAGAAGCATGTAAAGAACTCCGACGCCCCTCACACAATCTTCCTGTCATGCTCTTAAAAAAGTAATCCAGTAAGGGTGACGGAGGAGCTTAATAACATTTCCAGAAACCCTTCTGTAAATGTAAATTAGTTTTGGTGAAGTTCTCTGAGTCACGAGGCAATCTGTGAGGTCCTTTCTGTTTAGAGAGTTGTTGTGAATAATGACGGAGACATCCTTCACCCTGACAGACAGCTGAATTGTCATTCAGTACAAGGACTGAGACGTGCTGTGTAGACCTGTTAGGTGGGCTATGTGCACACTTTTTCAAATAAGATTGACAAAGAATGTGCAATACAGTAAGGTCTGCTATGCATCCCTTTCATTGTGTATGTTTTTTCTTTATTTGTGAATGGCATGAAAGTAAACAATTATACTCTTCACCACTCATTGTTATTGCTGTCATGTTTTCCCAGGCAGAAGAGATTTTCTTTTTGTTTACCTTTCCCTAAAAACCAGCTGACAACCTTAAATGCTTCCATTTATCACGTCATCTTCTCTCCCTTACACCCTTTAATTCTTTCCATCTTTTCCTAATTGCTGTTAAATGGGATTTGAGCTTCTGCATATAGAAGCAGTATTTAACAGATTTTTTCCCCTAGTTTTTCTCTTCGGTGTTATTTTCCTCCACAAATTATTGTTCCGATTTTACATCTTAACCTCTGTCTGTTTGTTTGTGTGTTTTTGTAAGTGCATAAAATGTTTCTTGCAGAATGGACTCGATAGCTCTTCACACACAATTCCTGATGCATCAGGTGTGAAATTTCTTCAGCAAAAGAGCTGCTGTTGTTCACAAGTGCCCTGTCATTGATTTCCTGTTTCTGAGTCAAGTCTTCTGCACTTGGCATGATGAAGCAAAACTAAAGTATTTTGGAAAAGATGATTATGTCTTCCAACTAGACATAAAACTAAATTATGGCTAATGCTTCATTAAGTTTTTATTAGAAAGTGATAATAGTGTTTACTGATAGACGTAAGAATTCCAAGATTCATGCAGTGATTTTCACTATGTCGTGTATTCAAGGCAGCCAAAGATTATAACCACTTATTACGGGTCTTAAACCTGCATGTAAAAAAGTCTTCATATACTCTTAATCTTTTTATGATGATGGAATCCTCTAACTTTGTGTTTGCATGTTGTAGTTATTTCTAAATACTAAAAGTACATGTTGTCTTTCAGAGAGCGGGGAGTCTTTCCTATTTTGCTTCTCACAGACTCTGATCCTCTTTCACAGTCAGGCAGTTAACTGTTTTTCATGTTTATATTTTTCTCTTATCTAAACAGTTCTGGAGCGCTTGCTTTCTTCCAGACTAGAAAGTCCACAGCAGATGAAAGATTGGGCAAGTGACAATGTAATCACAAGCATAATCATCATCACCATTATCACAACAGTTATGTACATCATAATCAGCATCATAATCATAAAGCTGCCAGGGATGCTAATCAAAATGCATAAAGTAGAAAAGCAACTGCCGTGAAAGAGAAGGTATTTGTCTCAGTTTTAAATATGGAGGGTTTTCCTTCTCGACTTCTAGATTTATACATGTGACAAGGGTTCTTTGTGATGTTTGCAACAGTCCATCATTAGTGTGTGTGTGTGTGTGTGTGTGTGTGCAAGAGAGAAGTGTTAGTGCAGCTCAAGTTACAGAGGAGATACAAAGAGGTGAAGATATAATATGCATACTAAAAGAGATGAAGTAATGAATTATTGCTGCGAGAAAGGAAGGTGAAGAGCTAGAAATGCAGAGTGAGGTTAAAGGTTGAAGCAGTAGTTTTGTCATACAGGTTTTCTATTAAAGGGAAGAGAAACTTAAGGTGGGTTCACACTACAGGATAATCTGGCTGTTTTTTGTCCCGATCTCACCCTTAAGATCAAAGCCAGCAAAGATTGTTGGATGTTTGCAAACAAAATCGTGTCCAATTTCCCTGTGGTGTTGGGTGTGTTAAGAGTGGTTTTGTCTGGTCCGATCTGCTCGGAGAGCCTCGAATAGAGAGACTGTAGGTAATGAACATGAAATCCTGTAGTGTGGAGGGTTGCTCCAAGAGGAACCGAGCAGCACAGTGTGTAATGTCACGTGTAATGAAAGAAAAGCCAAACCAGACGTGAGCTGACTCAGCTGACTGACAGAAGAGGAAGTAACAACAAACAAAACATGCCCCTTGGCTAGGATAAAAAAACAGCTTCAATTATAGAATTTCCTGCATTAACGGTAGCAACGTTATAATGATGGGAAGAGTAATCAATTAGATTACTCGTTACTGAAAAAAAGAATGCCGTTAGTAAAATGCTGTCATATATATTTATAACAAGCATTTATAATGCTTGTTATATGGACTGTTGAATGTAAAGGCTACAATGTTACACATCACACACTATAAGATCAGAAGAGAAATATCTTGTTATCATCAAGTGGTCTCTAAATCTGTGAAGACTTGAAGAATCCTGTAATGTTACAGCTTTGCATGAAGCTAGAATTTCTTATATACATGGTGTCTAAAAAAGCCTACATCAACTTAATTTCTTTGGGAAACAAAGATAAATTTGAAACATTAAAGTCTGTAAAAGGAAACAGTTTTACATCTGAATCTTTTGGAAAGGTTTTGTTCTGTTGTTTTCTGTTTTATTATGTAGTTCTCCATTTTTTCTGTGTCCATACTCGTGTGTTTATTTTGTCTTCATTCCCTGAGAATATATATATTCACTAGTTAAATGTTCTTATTTTAGATTAGTCTTTAACTGATCTATTTTGTTTGTTTATCTGTCACTTCTTTTTTATCATTATTATTTTGGTACAGTCCTGGTTTATGCTTCACTTTGTCCCTGTTGTCTTGCTGACGTCCTGGTTTCTGGAATGCTCCTTTAGATTTTCTCCTTATGCCCTCGTTCTAACTGTCTCCTGGACTGATTGCTTGTTAAAATAAGCATTGCCTTTTAGATATTACCTGTTTGTATCCAGCTTCTGAGTCCTCAATCTCCATCACATTTCCTGTCTGATCATAGTTAACTGCTTTGGAGTCTACATCTAACTCGTTCTTCATAAGGTGCTCAATGCACAGCTGGGACTACCACATATAAGGTAAAACCACTGCCACAATTTTTTTTTCTAAATAAGTCGAGGCGTATGGCCCATAAATTTGTTCTCACTTTTAAAGCAATGATTCTGTCCTTTGAGGGGTAATTTCTGCTCACCTGTGTGACATTTTGAGCTGAGCTGGACAGCTTTCCACCACCTGAAGCTCAGCCTGGACTGCCAAAAATGAGCTGCAATTTTCCCCCCTGACTTATCTTCAAAAGCTTTTCATCAGCAAGGACAATATGACAGCCAGTCCTGGCCAGGCTGCCAGCTGTGATTTTACACAACTTAAAGCTGACATACCTGCACTTTTGAATTTTGACTACTCCCCTCTAGCCATGCTGCCAAAACCATCACTTCAGTTGCATTCATATGTAAAAGTTGCAGCATGCTCGTTCTTTAGTCTCCACAAATTTGTAGCCCAAAGTATCAGATTAAAGCAACACATTTTCCTATCAAGCTGAACAATTTCAGAGACAGATTCTGTAACAGAAGCAGAGGTTAAAGTTATCACCATGGCAATAAAACTGCTTGCAAACACTTAGTGATGCAGACACAAGAAAAAACAGTTTGCAAAACCCCAAGAATAAATCATGAGGGAGAGAGAGGTATTTGTTTAGGGATAAAAGGGAACTCATGTTCACTCTGAAGACCTCTTGTTAAAAACACAGATACAATATTGAGCACTCTTATCTCTCTAAGACAAAACATTAACTCTGCATGACGGCAGGCTGACAATATCATGTATTCATGTCCCCATCTCCTCAAACACACAAACACAAACAGTCACACACAACAACATACACCCAGCAAACCAAGTGTTAGTTCAACTTCTGTTGATACACTTGCCAAACAGGCTTTAATTAAAATCCTTCAACAAGGACAATCCTTTCTTTAGAACTCTACTAACTGAATGGCCTTTATTAACACTTATAATAACTTTGGACAGGTTCCAGAATACAAACACCTAAAATAATATTCAGCTCATTGTGGCCAAGAATGGTTGCCTTGACAACAACTAGTTTATATTCTTGCTTCTGGAAAATACTGAAGCCACACTTGCTGCTGGTGTCATGTGTAGTGTTTCTGTAAATAAGCCCAATGAACATTTTTTTTTTTTTTTTTTTATATCAAGAAAAATCAGTCTGGCATTGCTTCTGTCTTTATTACAGTTACTTGCTACAAGGTGGCTTTTCCACTTGATAAGCAGTCAGAAATTCCAACATACCTAATCATGTATAAGAAGAGCAACACGAAAAGATGAATGGCCTGATTAGATCACAGGGTGGGTAACTCAACAGAAGATGATGGAAAAGAACTGTAAAAAATAATAAAAACTGCCTGTGCCACAACAGAAGAAAAGCAGAATAATCACCAACTGTAAAAGAAAACTGGCATAGTCTTGTCACTTGACATTTAAAGAGAGAGAAAAAAACACTGATAAATAAAAACAAGACAATTCAAAATACTGTACACCAAAACCAACCTATAGAGGATACATTGAAAATAATTCCCTTAGTGCTCTTCTATAACTCATCTTCTCACGTTTCTTCTTGATCTAAGAAAGCCGTGTGGCTGCGCTGACCAAATGTTTTTCTCCTCTCAGATCTACGATGCTGGATGTGTTCCAGTGCTGTAACTTTTCTTGTCAAAGAACACAGAAAAATGGTAAACAAATCAAAGTAAGGCTCGCAGCAACCCTCACACAAGGTCAGAGATCAAGGCAAACTTAAAACACAGTGTCATCAAATAGCTCGGGATTGATGACGGCAGGGGCTGAATAATGATTTTGCTGTGCAAGACTGTAATTTTTAAGACTCTCTTACTCACAGTGGGAATTTTCCTTTCCATTTTCTATTCATCTATTTCCATTTTTTAAAATGTATGATTAAAGTAATACCCATTTCATTTAAAAACGAAGGACAGCGAAGGACACCAGTGCAACACACACACACACACACACACACACACACACACACACACACACACACACACACACACACACACGCGCACAAGCTCTAGTGAAAGAGTACGATTAAATCATTTTTTCATCAGGGCCTCAGGTTCCCCAGTGACATGCAATCCCAAGTGGTTGCATCACTGCAAGCAGCCAAACATACAGATGATAGAGAGGCCTAAATGAAGAGGAGTAATAGTAGTTGTATAATAAATAAATATGCTGAGAAATATCAAATGCAACCAAAGGAAGAAGCACTTTTAGATTAAAGGAAGAGCAGCTCTACATTTTATAGCTGAAAATTAATAAAGTTTCTTCTCCTGCAAGGGCATAAACAAACAGGGTCCCAGTTCATTGGACATATTTTTTGTCCTTGTGTGCTTCAGCAAACTTGGTAAAGTCCTGGCTTGCAAAGAAATTTCACACTGTAGTGGATAGATGTGGAATTTATGCAAATCTGCAGCAAAGTGTCCTTTCAGTAACAGTTTGGCATGAAATTGCAGCAGTGTTTGAGCTTGCATAAACCAACTCTTATTGCAAATGTAAGCACAAAGAGCCATTTTTACAGCTTTAACTGGCATGAGTGCCCACACAGACCTCTGCTAAATAATATGTGTTAGCTTAGCCTCTTTCATTCATATTTAAATTTAGCCGCCAGTTCATAGTATGCAAATTATCACTTAAAAATTCACCGGTGTATACAGATCAAGCACCATTTCTGAAAAACAAAACAAAACAAAAACAAAAAACAATAAAAAAAAAAAAACAATAGAAAAACATGCATTCTCTGGTGGAGATTAATGGTTCATTTGTACAAACTTTATTTTTCTTAGATCAGTTCTTTCAGCTGGTAGCATTTACACAACAACAAGGTGTTTTGATTCTAACAGCATGTGTACTTCAATAATTAATAAGACAGCACCAAAGCAAGACAAAAAAGTCTTTGTAGAATTTTTTGTACTTATGTACTACAGACAGGGGAGCTTTTTCATGTAGTTCAGGATCTAAGTGTGAAATAATTTGCAGGATAGGATGCATCAAATGAGTATCCTGACCTCTGTCAGAAAGAATGCTTATACTGTTAATAAAATTCCAAACATTACTGTATGCCCTCTGAATGAATATGTTCTGTCATAAGACCAATTTTTATACGGAGTGCTCCATTCATGCAGAACTGCTGCTGATCTAACAGTATTTGCAGAGGTGGAATTACAGGCCACATAGTAAACTCTGAAAGTAACTGCTACAGTATGTGCTAATCATTTAATTAAACAAGAAATACAGACAATATTAATAATGCAAAAGTTAATGTAAATGCAGTTCCACTGCCTGCAGGAGAAGTTTTTCCAATGGAAGCCTGACCTGGCCTCCCCTCCTAGCTCATTAAAAACTGTCTGCTGCAATTTAATGAACCAAGAAGGGCCGATGTGATTGGTGATTATATTGAAGCTCTAACCAACTCCACCCTCTTACTGTGCCCTACTATTACTTTTAAATCCCTCATTGTTGTCCGTTAAGGATTACACATCCAAAATTTTTAAAGCTAACTGACCCTACCTCTATATCAGTGTGTATTTGTAGGGTTATGTTTTTCCTTCTTATTATTAGAACATTTATAATAATTGACTTTGTGTGGACTGGCAGTACTTGTGGGTACCAATGACAGAACATCCCTTCTAAGGTTAAATTGAGGTGGGGTTAAGATAGTGGTTAGGCATGAAATAGTAATGGTTTAGATTAGAATTAGGTTACAGGTTATGCTAAACACAGTGAATGGAAGCCAAAGCAATTTCCTGGTAAAGATAGCTGCACAAGTTTGTGTGTGTTTCTGTGTGTGTATGATGACAACACAGTAACAAGGCAGCAGGCTGGCTCCAAAACACAAATCCAATGCAGACTCTGCTGCAGAATACAATGGATCAGAGCAGCACTTGTGTGCATGTGTGTGCAGCTGAGCATACGTTAGCGAGCATATAAGAATGTGTACTTGGTTGCTTGCATCATAGCTGCAGGTTTATCACCTGGGTGGAGACTAAAGTAAAACAAACAAAAAAAATCATTGAAAGTGCGTTTGTATGTACTTGCATGTTGTGGAGACATAAATCTGTTTCTAGATGTACACTATGGAAACTCACCAAGGTGGAGGTACAATAAATGCACACACACCCTGTAAATCTGAGCAAGAAAAACAATGGGCCAAAAGAAGATGTATCTCTTTAAAATGTCCCTGTCCCTGTAGTGTATCACTTTTCTGCAAAGATCCAGTGTCCACAGTATGATCAATACAATTCTATGTTATCGCACGTCATCTTATAATAACTTCTGCAGCCTTTAATTTGCTGTCCAATTTACTGCCATCGACTGGCACACATGCACAGATCCACACACACACCCACACACCAATCAGCCATGACATTGAAACCACTGAAGGGTAAAGTAAGCAACATCACTCATTTGTTACAATAAAAGGTTCTTTAGGGAAAACCTGCTTCTCAGCCTTCACATGAATGTTCCCACCCACCGTACCAGACTCCCAGAAAGGTTCTTTAGTATTCCTTGTCCATACCCTGACTGGTCAGACCTCATATGGAGGTATGTGGTGGACCTGCTCTTTATTAACCAGGTGGTCATAATATTATCACTGAATGATGCAGACAAAACAAACTCAGCCTCCTGCAGGTCAACACAGATATTCACAGTTTTTGTCCCCTTCTATCTGCAGGAAATCTGTGATTGTACTTCAACAGAATCAAGCACTATTTTATGGATTCTTTTTCAGAAATAAAGGCAGGCCCTTTGGAAGTGTGCAAAGTGGGAGCAGATCCAATATCAGAGGAACTGTCTAAATGTTTTATAAAGCAAAGAGAGAGAACAGTATAATAGAAAAGGTAAAGGTACGTAAACATGAAAAGGAGTGTATAAATGGAAAAATAGCTTAAAGCTGACAGTAAAAGGGAAAATAAAGGAAGCAACAATAAATGTAGGACAGACCACCGGCTTTTTCTTTCCCTCTCAGTCCCTCTAACAATTTGCCATTTCTCACTATTTATATAATAAGTAATGACTTATCTGGCTGTTCAGATGATGGAAATAAAAGCTGTTATCCACCAATCTATAAAAAATGTCAGAAATAACAGCCATTTCACTTCTTGCCTAATTTCCCCACACTTTTTCTTTTTTTAAATACTTGTGAATAAATCTTTAAGAAAATGTCCAGTCACTGCATCTACCAAACACTAACATCCCAGTCAGCTTTTCATTTCTGTCATGACTCCACTCTTATCCCATTGTCATCTGTGTATACTTCCTCCTTCTCTACACCCCGACTTCTCCACTCACTTTCCATTCCACCCATTTATGTCGGACTGATGACACTGTGCAAGAACAGAGATTAGCTATGTGTTTGTTTGTCTCTGTGAGCGCCTAGATTCATTCCTCACACTAATGACCTGGCTAGTCATTAATGGATGATAGCAGTAATGGAGCTGTCACATCAGTTTGGTTGCTTTCCTCCTTTAGTTTCCTACTATGCTTTACCACCTAACACCGAACCCTCTCACTGGTTATACTTCTAAAGATTGCATAAGATCTTACAGTTTGTAAATGTTGTTTATAACAGCTTACATTTTTCCTTTCATTCTTAAAATTCTGTGAGATTCCCAGGCTGTTTTGCATGCATGGCTCTTCTTAGGTCTGCCTGCAAATTTTCAGCTCTGTTTAGGCTGGCTCATCGCAAAACTTTCAGCTTGTATCCTTTCAGCTAATCTATTGTAGATTTTGAGGTGTGTTTATAATCATTACCCTGCTGTAAAGGTAATCTTCTTTTCATTTTCTAGCTTTTTTTATATCTACTATTCCATCTAGCAGTGAAATGCTCCCTGCATCACTGACTGCACACGGACCTGAAGTCTGATCGGTCCTCTCCTCTTACTTAACAGTTGCAGAAGTGCTGTAATGAAATTTTGCACTGCATATTTAGCCAACATGATGTTACCCATCACTGCCCAGAAGCTCTATTTTGAATCTGCAAGAGTTTCTGAATGTTTTGCATTTTTGTAAATGGACATTAGATGTTTATTTCCAAACCTCTGATGGAATTTGTGGTATGGATGCAGGGAAGGTTTTCCTCTGATGACTTTTTTGCAAAGGTCTCTGTTAAGGTTTCATAATCTCTGCAAGGTCTGCTAAATCTGATGGAGGGTGTTTTGTTTTGTTTTGTTTTTTTTTATCAAAATGGTGTTTTGATTATATTTTACAGAAACCCAACTGGCAGTTCCTTTGGAAAGTGTCCATGGGCTTATGTCTGAACCTCTCAAAAATGCCAAAAAAAGAAAAAAAAAAAAAAAAAAAAAAAAAAAGGGGCACACACTAAATCTGAAATGTATATGCACCAAGAAGTATCCAGTTTACCAGTGGGTTGTGATACAGTAAGAAAGCAAGTCAGTGGTATGATTTCACTAAAATCTATAAGACTAGTTAGAGTTAATTTGGATGAAACTGCATTTACATCCGGTATGTACATAACTGTAAATCAGACATGTGTAAAGGCATTACACATGGTAGACTGTGGCCTTTATGCTGTTAAACTTTACTTCTTAAATCATCAAACTCATAATACTGACTTTTTGTACATGTAGTACAGTAAATTGAGTATAAACATTACTTTTTAAGACTTTAGTGAAGAGACAATGCAACAGGCAGAATCCAGACAAGAATTTCTGGAGTAAGCCACATAGTTTAACAACTGCTTGAGAATTTGAGGCTCTACCTCAAAGTTGGGTAGAGCCATTAATTCCAAAATTCCTAATTGCAAAGTGTGCATGACCACTGTCATCTCACCTTTATGTATGTGCACACTGTTTATAGACAAAATCACTGATCATCAAAGACAAAAAACTCACCATTGTTCTAGTTATTGCCATTTTAAGACACTTTACAAGGAAGGAGGCAGCTACATCTTCTTTGCTTACACTGTTCTCCCACTTGGTGTGCACCAGTTATTCTCATTTTCAAAGTGGCATGCTACTGTATAGATGAGTGTTGGCTTTTTATTAGTAGGACAAAATTTGACAAGCCAAAGTTTTAGTAATAATTTGAAAGCTAATCAAGATCTGAAGCCTTCATAAATGCTGTCTAAGAGCTCAAATCTTTTACAAAGTGCAATTTTAAGTTGCAATTTTAAGTTATGCAGCTGTTAAATGTAACAAATTATGAACTGCAGGTCCAAACTTGTCATTCTACAAATGGAAACATAAATATTTTGAACTGGAATATTGTTTCCATATATTGATTCTCGATGAGCAATTTTTTATTTTTTTTCACTTTTTTTGGGGGAAACATTCTGTATAAAACTAAGAACAGCTCTGTTATTTACATTGGGATATTATAAATCAAGTACAAGTATCTGGAACATATCAGATCAAGAAAACTCCACATTTACAATCATTAATATTTTGATCTAAACTCACAGTTAAATTACTGGAAATGTGCATCGGCTTCTAATGACTATGGTCAGTCAGTGGAAGCCATAAAGCATGTTTAAAGTAGTCAGTTGTAAGGACTTTTTTTGTTTTCCAGCCATAATTAGATCTATGTTGTATTTATATGTTGTGTATTACATGTAATCCCTAAAACCCTAAACCTGAAACAGTGTGACTTTCCTTTCTTTTTAGCCAGAAATGTACAATATGGTCACACCAAATAGACTGTAGTGATACTCATTATACACACAATAAGATGCATGCACCCAGAGATCAAATAGTGTTTATACCATTTTAAATGCATGAATTAAAACAGCATGCAGATTCAGTCAAACCCTTCAGGCATAAACATAAGTGGATGTAACCACATGTGTTTTTACAATTATGGCGACATTAACAAGAAGCATACAGACTCAGCTTGTGGCAAGCTTTGCTGATGACAGGTCACATGAGATCCACTTATTTCCATTTAATTGTAGTAAAATGCACAATAAATAAAAAGAGGTTAGGGTCTCTGAGAAAGACAAAAGATTTCTTGTGCACAGGTAAACTTAAAAAAAAGAAAAAAAAAATCGGCCAAATATTTTAACCTTCCACTAAACTGTCAGTAGAGTGAACGGACGGCTGATTAAGCCTCTTTTTCAGCAGCATGAATAGTTGCAGCAGAGAATCAATACGCACTAATGAACTCATTTAAATTCTAATGTTCGTCTCTTATGCATATTTATTTCTGCACTACTTAAAGTAAAGGTAAATAAGTTTATCTGCAAAACGTCACTCATTTTGTCCAAAGTGAGGAAAACAGTTAAATATACTTTGAAAAAAAGTTGGGATTTTAAAAAGGCACACAAGGTGGGTGGTGCTCTCTCTGGGGGTTAGGAGGTCTTCTGTGAGTTAATTAAGGTATCCACACTGTGCCAGACATGTCTAAAATAGATTTAGTATGAGGCATGGGTTTTATTAACATGGTCTGAGCAGCTTGAACAAACATCCATACGAGGAAGCAGCAGAGGGCAAGTATCCATCATCCACTGTAAATATGAAAGGGGGCCCTACATCAGTAGTATGAGCCCTCCTATTATTTTTAAATTCCTTATTGTTACTTCAGGATTACATGTCTGAGTCTGAGTATTTACCTGCAGTAGCAGCAGCTCTAAGCCCACATTTGATCATTGGTCAGAGTCTTACATTAACAGGCAGAGTCAGATTAGCAATTAGTTTAGAAATAACTCCACATTACAAAATGATTAATGTTTGTCCATGGTCATATTTTTAAAGTTGTTTTCCCATTTGTCTACTTGAGTGTTTGTAGCATTGGCGATTACATGGATATACCTTTATGGAAATAAACCATGACTCATAAGACTTATATGATAACCAAGACTTATGAGCATGGTGAAAGGTGTAAAAATAGAGCAAGTACTAGGATAAATGTTGCAACGATGGAAGAAGTTATGGAAGTTTATGAAACGTCTACATAAATGGAGCTCAGAAATCGTGTTTAACAACTGCATCACAGCAAATGCTTTGAACTTGAAAAGTGTGTGAAAAGACACATAATTTGATGTTTAGAACAACAAACAACATTGAGATCCTGACAAATGGAAGGAAGTGTCCACACTGACAAATTACTCACAGTCCCCTTGTTAAGTCAGAAACTGCAGATAAAACATACAGTTTTGCAGCTGATGCTACTGCAAAGCTGCGGTGTATGGTTTCAGACGTTAGGTTGTGTGAAACGTCCTGTCTTGCTCAAATTAAACCAAAATATTGGCAATTTGTAAACATAATGTTCAAGTAGATTTTTCTTTAAACTTATTAAGGCTTTTGAAATAATTATTTTGCTTTACATTGCCACATTTATACATGAGACAGCAGATGCTACAAAAGAGCTGCATGAAGCTGCCATTAAATGCGTTTTCAGTAAGCACAGTTTTTGATGGTGCCTCCCTATCTGGATAGCATCAATCCAGGAAATGAAGAAAAGGTTTTCACTGAGGCAAAATAAAGAGGCTGCACTTGATAAATTACCTTTTCAGATCACTGGTTCAGATTGTGTTCTAGAGGTAAACATTGTGCTGTGAGAAACTGTTGGAACAGTTTTGATTTATATCAACCTGAATGCACCAGGTTTCAAGGTACTGTATTTATTTGGTTCAGCTTTGTGCTGAGATTTTGATTTAAATTCCAATTCAGTTTTTATTAAATAACAATTTTAAATCAAAGCCTAATTATCTCATTTCAAAGTTCCTAAGAGATCTAATTCAGTGTTTAATGTGATCTGTTTTACATAGCGGAACATCTGAACACAGTGTATGACCCAGCAAAAAGAAAAATAGTGCGGATAATATTTTCCTAAATAAACTGCATTTTAGTTTGTCATTTCATGTAAAACTGCAACTGACCCTGGCAACCCTTCCTGCTCTTAGGGGCTGGGAATAATTTTATATCCAATTAAAACACTTTCTCAAATTTAAATTTTAACCAAGCTGTATGAAATGGTGGGCAGATCCTGACCAGGCTGTTATATCTGTCCAATTACGGTAGGCTGGGTATTTTTGGGAACATGGACATAGTTTAGCTTTTTACACTGAATTTGAAATTTTATTTGCAAAACACTACAGTTCCAATGCTGAAAACCTACATCAGTTTAATCTTTTTTCCTGCTTAAACAAGGTCTAAAACATCCAGACTGTATTTATTCTAGCTTTCATTGTGTGTCCTTTTTGAAAGATCTTTAAATAAAAGTGAAGAGATCTGTTTTTTCAGTGGACAGGCTGTCACATAATGCTCAGAGTTAAACACTGTCAGCAGGATATTTCATGACACCCATATCAGGATTATCACACCCAGCGCTGTTGTATGTTATTGTGCTGGTGGGGTACATCATCACCTAAGTGGTTATCTCAGTCGACTTTGCCAGTTCACAGCGGGGAGAATAAAAGCTGTACAGTTTTTGCTATTTGTGGTGATATCAGACTGCAGTGAAATCAAATTGTACTATGTCTGTGGAGACTCAAGGCAGAGCAGAAGAGCAGAGCTAAATCCCAGCTGTCACATAAGAGCCATGTGAACCAAGGATGTACCTGCTAAGGCACATACAGTATAAATGTGTTTACATCCTCAAAGTCAACAAAGCATCATGCTAGCAAAACAAATGTTTGTGCATGAGTGTGTGCGTACAAAAATGAAAAAAAAAAAAAAAAGGCTGAAATCCCTAGAGTCGCAATTATTGTACACGCAAACCCCGTAAACAAGCCTAACAGCACACTCTGATGAGCAGAGCATCAAGTTGTGTGTGGTCCCACGTGTGCTGCAGTTTAATGTTTGACAGCAATCAAACCACACAGACATTTTTAGATGATTTGAGCTAAGCAAACATTTTTATCTCCATTACTCCCTCAAATACACGACAGTCTACAACACAATCAGCGAACAGAAAAATACAAACTTACCTGTTGTAGCATCAGTGATAGAACAGGATGAGGTGGGACATGAAAAGAAAAGAAAATTTAAACAGGTTAAAAACTGTAAGACAAGCACACAAACACAGACACACATATACACACACAAAAAGGTTAATATATCTTATGTTGATAACCTAACCAGATCTTAAAACAGGACATGTAACAGCCGTGTGTGTCCACAGTGCAAATTCTTTCATTTTAGCAAAAAAAAAGCTAAAATGTTAGGAAATAACTAGGGGTGGGACTTTGAAGCCTTACTTACAATTAATTAATTACAAAAGAAGTGCACGATTTCCTGTACACTGATTAAATTAAGACGCACCTCAGAACTCGGCTAAATCAGTGTTGCTAACTACTTTGTTGTTATATTTAGCAAGTTTTCAAACCCACGACTCTATTTCAAAGAAGCAACTAGCAACAAATCTAGTGACTTTTTCTGTTGTTATTGGAGACTTTTGGAAACTGACATTAATGCACATTTACTTCTTTTCAATGAGAAGCGCTTCCCCAGGCCCCTCCTCCACCTAAAAGCGCTCACAGCTGCAGTCAGAGCAGGAGACGTTCACCTCTGCTTCATGACCAGACTGAAAATAATGTGGAAAGCTGCTGCCGGCTGATCCCACTCTGGCTTCCCGTCAGATATTAATGTTTATTAATGAAGAGTGCAGACAAAAACATTTTAAATATAAAAAGTACTGTAACATGTTGTAGACTCTAAATCAGAGAACAGCTGGAGTGGTTAGTTAACATACTTAAAATGACACTTTAACTTTAGGTGGTTCATTTTGGGCCAGGGATATTTCCAATTTCTTTTTCTGGTTTGGAACTGAAACGCAATTAAATGTATTTTTCCAGTGGCTGGATAGCTTAGTTGACTGGGCATCAATCTCCTAGGCGGGAGACCCGGGTTTGAATGCCAACGGAGTGAACAGTAAAACATTCCAGTTGGGTCCTTGGGCAAGACCCTTAACACTACTGCCTACTCTAAGATGTAAGTTGCTGTGGAGAAAAGTGTCTACCAAATTACTTTAATAACAAAGCCTCTAATCAAATATTTTTTCATCAAGTCAAACCCCTAAAAATAACACAGCATTCTATCAGTTCCCTAGAGAGACACAGCATATCTTTTGATAATGTTATTATGCTATCAGTAAAGTCTCTATGTGTCTTGTAACATGACTACATTCATGCTTAACACCTTACACGTAACATGTTGTCCACTTTCCACGTCTGACTAGAAGTTGGTTTGGCCACAAACGCCAAGGAGTTTTCCAAAGCACTAAATCAAAAACCTTATGTTTGAAACCTATCCTTCACACTTTACATTACCCCATTCACTTTAGTGCTTGTCTGTTACTTGCAAATAGTAAGGCTAAATAGTCAAAAATACCTGACTGGGGTCAGAAAAAAATATTTATGGTTAGAGCTTACGTATTGTATTATTCATGGGGCGCAATTCCTGTCAAGCCCCTACATAAAACACCAGCCTGAGGATACACTGGCATCTCACAAACTGGACAAATGTTCGCGTTTTACATTTCTTTAGGTGCAGTGGAGCTGCTCATAAGCAAGGTTAAACTTTCTGCTCACTGCAGCCATCACTCTCAGTAACAATAAACAATAAAATGCCCCGAATTTATCAGTAAAATGAGTCAGGGTTTCCCCCCAGGACTCAAACCAGGTAAAAAAAAAGGGAAAAAAAGAAACAACTTTCCTCAAAGAAAAATCACCATATTCATTATTTTTAAAAAAGCTTAAGTTCAAGCTAAAATATAAACTACCATTAACCCTGTAGATGGTAAAATCTGACTGATATGATATCATATTAGTTTTCCAGGTTGCCTTGACATGGCTCAACACATTATGAAACTGGTTTTAGCATTAGGTTTTATTATGTATTGAGAATGCTGTTCCCGTCTTAACCCAGGTGGTGAAGTAACTACAAATAAACATGCAGAGAATTTACCATTGCAAGCAGCACCCTTAATGCCAGATGGCCTCTCACACCCAGAGAACACAAACACATGCACAAATGACAAAAAGTACTTTTATTGGAAGTGAGCCACAAGCACTTTCACCCACTCTCTGTCTCTGAGAGAGTGTGTTGGTGGTTCTATCTAAATGTCAGAGCTCTAACTATGACAAGTCACAGTAATACAAGAACAAGGGTCATAAAATTTCCCGAGAGTGTCTGTGCTAAATTGTGTGTGTTCTCATCAGGGTAAAGCAAATCCAAGTAGATTACAGTGTTGTTGATTACATCAAATGCAACTATTCATTAATTCATTTTATATGCACCTTCAATCAATTCAGGGTCGTGGGGAAGCTGGAGCCAATCCCACCTTGGACAGGTCGCCAGTCCATTGCAAATGCAACTAAAGATCATTAAACTCACCAGTAAAACTAAATGAAATGTATGTGTAATTATACCATGTATTGGATTATTAAAAGCACCTCTCTGGACATACTGACAGCCACTTATTCCAATATTCCATAACAAACAGATATGCACAAGACATTAATATACTGAAAACACTGTGTACTTTGTGTACTTGCCAGCATTGGTCATTCCACCTTTGCTCAGGTCAAATTCTCAATGTTTTACATTTTCTGTTGGGCACTAGTAGCTTCCTCTGTTTCTGCCAACCTGCTTTTCTCTACCAGCAGCAGCAAAACACAACACAAATGAATACATGACAGTTTTAAAAAATGAAAAAATCTTATATAATGTGTGCTGGATGTAGACTGAGCCCAGCATTAGCTCTGGTAAAACTAACAGAAGCACAACTAGCTGCATTTCATTCACATTGCATTTGATGAGGTCAACCAGCAATAATACGATAGGTGACTTATGATGTACTATTTTAATACATTTAAGGCAACCAGTTTCATATCAGTTAACTTGTAGAATACCTTGACTGAAATATATCTATGATAAACCAAGTTGAGCTGATGAAATTGACCCGACGATGTATCATACTCTAACGCAGGGCAAATGAAAGGCTCAGACTAAACAAAACCTATAATTGCAGCAGCTGAAAAGGTGTTATCCACGGTGAAGCCATGTCTGCCAGTACTGGCAGGAATGGACCAGTTTTATCAGTCAGTTCCAGATAAAAAAAAAAAAAAAAAAAAAGCTCCCAGTGTTGATCAGCAACATCCCAGCACACCTTATTATCTAAAATCCATGAGGAAGTCAATGGTAATAAGCCAAAAGCTTGTGCCCTTCAAGGTTAGGAACACACACACACACACACACACACACACACACACACATACACACACACACAGAGAAAAGGAGTGGTTTAAAGAGACAGGCCTTATCCCATGTGTGCCATTGGGTGTGTGACTCATTAAAATGTGATTGAAGCTGCAGCTCAGAGGTTGATTCAGCCGAGTTTAATTAAAGCTGTCAAACATTTTGTGTGTCACCCTCCAACATGCATATGCATGTATTCCTTTTCACACCCAAATCCATCTCACTCTGCCTTTCTCCCCTCCTTTTTCACCAACTGAAGTGTGACACTCAACCAATCAATCTCTCTTTATTCATCCCCGACACATGACTGGTCATTTGGCCTCATTATTCTTCCCAAGTCCTTCCCCCACCCGCCATTCGGACTGCTGCTGTCAGCACATACACTTGTATCAGTACTATGGCACAGGAGTAAAAGATGGAGCAAAGGGTGATGGAGTGAAGAAAATGAGATCTGTGAGTCCATCACTCTCTGTTTTATTAAGTGGGAGGACTTACAGTCATCAGAGAGCATGGTCTACTAGACTGCATAGCTTTAAAGACAACAAGCTCCAGATCACAGTAATTTTTCCCACAGAAAAAAAAGTAAAATGAACTAGATCATGGAGCTGCTCTTCCACACAGCCTTGCACCTGCATCTATATACTGTATGTGCTTACCATAGCAAATGGAGAGCAGGTGCATTTACGGTTAATGGATATTCACATGTAATGTGGATGAAGCCCATTTTTACTTAACAGTAACAGAAAATACTCAGCACCAGACATCTGAAGCAGACTGAGTCATTTTAAGTCATTTTAAGATGCACTCAAGTTAGTTTAATGACACACCATCTCTCTCCGTATGGTACAATATCCTACATCACAAGATGACTACAAAGCAAATATGACAGTAACATCTTGTAGCTGTAAGGAGTTTTCTAACTGGTTCCCATTACCATAATCATGGACTACTGAACTGCACACATCTGTCTTAACGACTATATACTAATTATTTAAAGAAATTAAAATAAAGAGTGCTTAAAAAGTTCCTCAAGAAAGGTTAACAAAGTATTTTGCACTTCTAACAAATGTAATCCTGATCTAACCTAAATTTAATGTATTCTTTCTTTGCTCAAGTCCCAACTCTACACCTAGTTCCATTATACACTGTTTGAAAATATCGATATTACTCTGCCAAGAGTAAGAAAGATAAACATAGTAATCACATCTTTCACATTAATCCACATTCAGTATTTTCTTCACAAAGGAAAATGTTTTACATCTGTAAGTATATACAGAAATGGAGCAGATGTAACATCTTCACTGGGATAAAGCATAGAAAATGCATGAGAATTTGTGCAATGCAATGTTTATTGTTATCAAATTAACTTCGGCAATCCAGCTCAACCTAAATATAGTGTCAAACTTTGACAAATGGTTTTCCATCTGCAAACAGTGAGACAAATCAGTGTGTGACTGCTTTCTATCTTCCGGTGTCATTAATCTGGAAAATAGCCAGTAATAAAACAAATATTATCAGGTTCCTAATCCCTTAACATTTGTCTGTTTCTGCTGTACATTGTGTCATAACGTTATCAAATACCAAATGAAGAGGCAGAATTGTGTAATTAATATTAATGGTTGATGGATATTCAGTAAAAACATCTGACCTACTCTGCATGTTTTCTTTAACCATTATAACCAATTAATGTTTGAGATCTAATTGGCTGTCCTCCATAAATGCTCATCACAAAGTACATTTACACGATAAATACTTTTAAAAATTATAACGCTAAATGACTTTTGGATTACAGTTTGTCTTTTAAATCTGTATCTAAAAAAATGAATAAAATAAATGAAATAGCATATGAGAAATTAAAAACACCATCTGGCCTAAATCTGATCTACTCGTGTCTCTCTGGACTTGAAAGTCAGCCTGAAACAGGACGTCCAGCCAGCTGTTTCTTTCACAACACTGTGGCATCTGAATGGAGAATGGCTGTGTACCACCACAGAAAATGAAAGCAAAGTTGGCACTGAAAAGCACAAACTATCTCTACAAGCAGCACCATTACCCAGAAGATCAGCTGCAACCCAGCCAGCTCAACCGAGCACTGTGTCCCTCACATTATTTTTATTCACTTTAACTTTAATTTTTCACCCTCAACACAGAGCAGAGCTTGACTCAAACCCACTCTGAGACCACGATCATGCTACAGTGTGGCGCTGACCGTGGTGCTGAAGTATAACACCAGGATTACAGCTGGAAGACACAGCTGGAGAGCTAATTTTCTGTCCTGCCACCATAAAAAGAACCCCCCCGCCCCTTTTTTTACCCCCCCCCCCCCCCCCCCCCCCCCCAATTCATATTAGCAGCATGACTCTGTAGTTTAAAAATTCTGTATTAAAATTGATTTTGTGATCAATCTGAACTGTAGTTTATGTTTGGGTCTAATTATCAGATGCCAAGTGCAGCCTGATGAAGTTTACGATGTTGACTTTTGTCACACCTTGTAGAACAAATGCAGTAGACAGAAAGAAGGGGATGCCTGTAAGAACAGAGCCAAGAGTAGGACATTATCATGATGTTGATTTATTCTTATTTAGCCCATCTTTAAACAGAAAAGTGCTATGAAGTGAATCCTGACCAATAAAAGCACCAGCACAAACCACGAACAAGAGACACTCACAATTATAAACACAATAAGAATAAAAACAGACCAAATTAAACAAGCTAAGAGAATCAACCAATATAAAAAGAAACTAAAAGCAGTGACAGGTCAATAATTGTATTTCTGCCTCTTTCATACGCATGCATCCATGTTTGGCTGCCTTGTCTTGAGAACATCAAATAAAGACACTTTAGCAGCAATGTTCAGAAATCTAATATCGTCTAACTACATGATCTATTAGCTTAGTAACTGAGCTGTCCAGAAATGTATGCATATGACTTTATAGCGGTAGTGTATGCTAAAATGTTCACTGAGCTGTCAATAATATTATATGACTTTTTTTTTGTTATGAAAAACTATTCTGTTGTTAAAATAGAAACTATACTTTGCAGATGGCAGGGTGGTCTTAGGCCTGCATTACAGCAAATATGTATGTTTGCAATATACATTGTTTTACGAAGAATTTTTCCATTATTTTGGAGGTTGATATGTGATTTTTTTTCCCCCCTTTTTTCAGTCAGTCATCTTTATTTTATTCCTTCTGTTGTCCTAAACACTCTCAACCTTCTGACCCCTCATAAGTCTGAAATATGAGCTTGTTTTGCATAAAAGCTAATGTTAAAGTTGCAGTGCACCAGTTTATTGTCCTTTTGTCTTTTCACTAACTGTCCAGAGAATGTCAAAGACATTAAAAACATTTTTTTAGAGTGCAATATGCATAATATGCAATATGCAATTTACTATGCCAATAGTATAAATATAGAATAATGGTATGCAGTCATTTCTCTTTTGAGTTAAAGACGGATGCTGAGTGTCAAACTTGTCTAGTTATCAAGCAAAATGACCCTGTTCAAGTAAATGTGAAGCCTTTAAGTAAATGTAAGCTGTTTGGTGAATTAGCATTGCTGTCCATCTGTCAAATGCCTGCTGTACTGACCATGACATTCATGTTACTTAATAAATCCTGCCTCATGTATTCACAACCTGCCAACAACCTACCCTCTACTTAATCCCTTGCACCCCCATCCCCATGTGACTCTTCTAAACATGCTGCTATGTTATAATAAGTTAAATGATTTGGTAAAGAATCTAGAAAAGTACTAAAAGCTCCAAGGAAATGATCTACCACATCTTGGTGTCACAGTTTCCTCTTCTTCTCTTTCCATTTCTCTTTCCCTTTAAGCATCATATGAGGTGTAGCAGCAGAAACCTCCTGAATTATTGAAGCAGAAAAGACATCTCTCAAAGTCACACACACTCACTCACACACACAAACAGTAACGGCATGCCTGGCCTCATGGGAAAAATGAGATAATGACCAATTCAATGTGACATGGTTTTACAAGCCATCAACATCCCTGTGAGAGGAGGGAAAAGAGTACAGTTGAGGAGAAATGCTGACAACCATAAAACAGAGGACTTAGACAAAGAGAAACAGACAGCTTCTGATTTATTCCACATTGTAATGCGATTGGGAAAACATTTTATTTATTTATTTATTTATTTTACATGTGATATGAGCAAGACTTGCTCACTCCACAAATATAAATCTGGTGCATTATATAATCGATTAGACTGCCAGCAAAAAACAATATGCAGTCAAGCTGCTTATTCCAAACACGGATGTGTAATTTGAATGCTGTTCCTATGATTATCTGCATCAGCTATCACGACTGGTGAAGCAATGACTGCGTGCATCATCTTAGTAACCACAGCTGTGATGACAGGGAACAAGTGGAGGGAGACGCCATCAGTCTTATTATGGGTATGGTTTATAAATCATGAGATAAATCTCATTACATGATAGTAGGGAAAAAAAAGAAAAATGTAGGTCCAGATTGTGGCAGTAACGTACTGCAGGACATAAAAAGATGGTGATTGATAAACTCACATTGTGAGTTTATCATAATCCTTCTGCTCAACAGCACCTCCAACAGTTTTATTTCTCAGTGTGGAGCAGTTTTGTATTGTAATATGTGAGTGCACTGAGAAATGTCTGGCACTGGGGTGAGATATGATTGGTCTGCATGTCCACAACTCAGAAAAACTTTGACAAGAGATTTAAGCCCTCAAAAAACTTGTATCGGGATCTTTTTTAATTAGCTTGTTGGTGCTATGGCTTATTGAAAATCCTTAGGAAAAAACAAGGGATGCAGATTTCAAAGCTTTGTAAGTGTTTGGCTCTTTGATTCTTGTCTGGACACTTTAAATACCAGATAAAATACAATTGGGAAACTGAGTTGGGACCCAAAAATTGTGGTGCATGCAAGCTAATCAATAAATTTGACAGATTTTGGATGTTTTTGAAGGAAAATGAATGGACATAAAATCAACATATCTTCTAATTCTTAGATTTTCTTTTAAATCCTGTTTTAAACAACTTCAATGTTCATTTTAGTTGTTGTATGAATAAGTATTTCATTCCTGATGGCTTTTTCTTTACCTAAAGGTAAATTCAGAGTCCTATCCCAAGATAGTGGTTTTGAGGAAGAGAAGCAATGAGTCAAAGAGCAGAGAGCAGGCATGAACCCAAGACCTTAAACTCCCAGGAAAACAATGTCAATCGCTAAGCCAGCAGTGATGTTCTGCCCGGCAGAGCAACAAGCAGGCAAATAAGACTGTTATAGCTCATCTCCACTCACAGAGTCAACCTATAAAACCCATTACAGCAGGACAAATCAAACACTGATATATGGAGAGATGCAGAGGCGGCCAAACTGTGAGAAAAAAAAACACATCTGATCAAACAAGAGAACCAAGAGCACAGCAGGAGTGACAGCTTCATTAATCCCAGCGACAAGAATATCACAGATGAAAAACATATGAAACACTGCTGTGACTTACATGTTTCTATATTTTATTTATAATATATTTTCTTATAGCACACAGACATGATGATTAAAACGGAGTATAGATAGTTTGTGCTTGAAATTTTGCATAATTTTCTTTATTTGCAAGATTTAAGGAGGTGTAACTCAGCTCATTAGTGTGATACAAACACACACCCACCCACACACACAAAAAGATATCCTCCCCCGTAACAAAACAGCTGCTTCAGAAGTGAGAAGAGTAAAAATCCAGCAGTATTGTAACAGAGAGATGAGTACCTATTATCAATATAATGAAGATTTTTACCAACAATGACAGTTGGTCATGAAAATAAATTGTGGCTGAAATCTCATTATCTCAGTTATCAGCCGCTTGTTATTTTATTTCTGGTCCTGCTCAAGGCCCAGCCTTCAGTATTAATATTAAGGAATGAGGTATGAGGTATTGAGGTATGAAATCAAATGACTGACCAAAAGTTTTTTTAACTGCCATAAAAATATTAATCATTGTTATCTTTTATATTTCTGTAATGACAGGTATAAAGTTTGTGACCTCTACCTTTACTCCACTACAAAATATGTTCACATTTAGCTTATCATCAGAAGGAAGAAAAGAAACAGATAACAGGTTTCATTTAATAAAGGGCAAATCTGATAAGAGATTTTATTAAAATGAGGCAAAGATAAAGGCTTCTAAATAATGGCTTCTAAATCAGTCACTTATCTCCTCTGCACATATTCTTTCACTTTGTGTAGGAGAAATGCTTCAGCTAACATTCAGCCAGTTTCACTATTCCTTAATAGAAGCTTTTATCTTCCTTTATGAGAAGAATTATGATGTTACTTTTGCATTTGTCAGGATGCCAGGAAAGCTGCATGAACTACACTCTGGTTTGGTTCAACATCAATAGTGTAGATAGAACCAAAAATGTCCTGTCTGTTCCTTTCAATCTAAGTGTGTAACAAATATAGAGAACTTGCATTTGTTTGTTTGCTTCTTTTAAGCAACCAATCAGAGTCCATCTCTTCGAATGATTGAGCAGCTTAGCAGGAGAGCTTCATATCAGCGCTAAAAAAGCTGACAGAAAGACAAACCCCACTGAGAAAGAATGAAATTTGGAGGGGACTGCCATGAGAAAGCTGAGACAAAAACCACACAAGCACACGTCTTACTGATGATGCGTTTCAGAATTCTTCCATCCCCTCAGTCCTGTGTTTGTCCATCTGTTTTTCCTGCAGTGTTGATGGGCTTTGCATCAAAGCTCCGCTTTTTCAACCATATTTTCCCCATTTTCCCTTTGTTATCAGAAGCCAAAGTTACTGGCTTTTTTTCTTTTTTTTTTTTTTTTGCACTCCAGCTTTACCTTTTTCTTTCTTATACCCTGACGCGTGTTTATACACATACACACCTCGCAACGCATTAATCCTGGTTATAAGGAGCGAGGACCTTTGTCTTGGCAGTGACCGTATTGTCCTCCATTGTTTTCTTGAGTGCTTGTGTGTGTGTGTGTGAGTGTGTGTGTGTGTGTGTGTGTGCACACGTCTACCCAGCAATTCGAACACTTACTGATTATATTAAGGTTCTAAACTGGGTCATCCCTCCCTGTAAATTTAGTGATCAATCTCTCCATGACTGTGGATGTGAGCCTGTTTGTGCATCTGTATGCAGCGACATCAGCATGAGAGACGTATGGAAATTTTACACACAGCAATGAGTTACATGACAGGAAAATGGATTCACTGCTTGAACTATTCAATACTTATCCATCTACACACATAAAGACCTTCAGAGCAGCAATTACAATCTGAATTTTGACATTTAAAATCAGTGGGAAAAATGCTCATGCAAGATGAGAACAGGAAAAATGAGAAGAGATTAAATGACCAGAAAGCCTGAGATTTATTATTTTTTTTTTGAGACACACATTTTTTTTTACTAGAATGAGGAGAGTGAGGTGAGAAATGACAGAATGTATGAAGAGAAGGTGCAGAGGCAGCTTAAGAGAAGACGGACAAATACACAGAGAGCTAAGAGGGACTGACGAGGGACCTGCCAAACTGCCCGATTCTAATTCTGTGTGTGAGGTGGGGAATCTTCAGTAGGAGGGTTTATGTTTGAGTACGAGTGTGTGTGCCTAACGTAAGGAGGGCAGCTGTGGGGAGCTTCAAACCTGATTTCAACCATCCCCCAACTTTGTAACCAACCAATCAAAGCATGTAGGCACAAACACCCTGAAAACAGCAATTTAATTTGGATGGAGAAGTGTGCTTCCAGGTGGGAATCTGTTCACTGTCAGGCACATGCATGCTCAGCAAAACCTTTCTAAATAAATGAAATGGAGAGAAAATATATATATATATATATATATATATATATGTCATGCCAAACAAACAGCCAGGCCAACCAACTTTGAAATAAAAATAAAAGTGTCACTTCAGGCGCTTCCCTTGCAGAAATACACACAGTTACGCACCAACAAATAACAGACATAACCAAGGTCTTTGACTGGCAGCCCCTCGGAGGCTGCTGTCTCAGGAAAGAGAGTACCGCTGATATAAAATGACAACATTTAATTCGCACTTTGAAAACAAGTTGAAACAGGTTGCTTTAATGCTCGTCACTGACTTTGGAAATATTTTCTACATCCCACCAGTTTCATCAGCTAATGAATAGACAGCCTGTTTTTTGCAGCAGGCATCAAATGTCCCTCATAAATATTATTGAGTGCATTTCTCTATGCTTGACTGCAAGCAGGTTGGAAGATATGATTTTGCACAGAAGAATTAAAGGAAGGGAGGGGGGACAAGGACAAGCAAAGCCTCTTTGAGGAGAAACAACAAGAAGCTCAGAAGAGTTAAAGCAAGTTTTCCACTGCTTAGGGATGACAGCAAGGCTGCCTCAACAGTGATGACAGCATTTTTTTTGTAAAAATCAAAAGGAGAGGAAAAAAGAGAGAGCTTGAGGTAGATAGAGGTTTGTCTTAAAAATATCATGGCTCAAATTAGTTAGTGAACATGGAAAAATGTTAATGTGGAAATGAAGCTTCATTCAGTTTCAACATTTGTGAGAGCAAGAAACCATTAGCAGTAATTTGCACAGCACAGTGCACTCCAAAAAACTGGAGCAAGCTGAGCAAAGCTGTCCTGAGCAGACAATCATGACACTGCGTGGGAATATTTTGTGTCCTACTCCAAAGAAGTAGCAAAGACAGATGTGGCTGCTTTATATCTTAAAAAAACAGATCACTGGCACATTTGTGGATACACCTGCAAGTTTCGCAGCATACCAGCTGAAGAACACAGTCTTTAACCTCACCTGCTTACAAACTAAGCACAAACCAAGAGAAGAGGAAAAAAAGCCAGCAACAGCAGAATCCTAAAATGTTCTTAAATAGGAAATTGTGACAAATTAAGAACCTTCCTACACCATGAACTTGTACTTTAATACTGTATCGTTGAACTGGCACCACACCAACCATTACCCAAGAGGCTGCACCTATGAAGTGAAAGCAGTTATAACTCTTATTTTCCAGGCTGTGAAGACAAAAATGATTCCAACTTTACTTCTTAGTAAACCAAATTGCTAAAGTATTATAGTGTTTTCTACGGCAAAACACACCTTACACCTTTAAGATGTAAGGTGAACAACGAGAAGAAATTAGCTGCATAATGTAGATAGAGTGAAGGACTATAATTATCACTTGAACTTTCGAACTTGTGCTTTTGACAACAATGAAAAATGAGTGTTTTCAAATTCACTCATTTCCTAAAGATATGGACTATATTTCTTTCTGAAAAGATCAGAATGAGCATCTACCACCAAATGCAGAGAGGGTGGATGCTGGTGCCTCCACTTCATGTAAATCAGTCTGGTTAGTCTTTGATGCTGCATGGCTGCAGCTCGCCTACTGGATTTGCATTGGCTGGCGAGATTTTCTTTAGTGTTTTCCGTTAGCTTTCCCACTGTTCCAGCTGGACCCAACATATTCACTCATGTCTTCTCTTGACCAAAATACTTTGATGCAGCCAGCCACATACGGCAGCTGCAAGCTTACAACAAAGTTGACCCCGTCTGAAAAGGAAACAGTTGAAATCTGTGCTGCATACAAATGTGTCTGTATTCTCTGCAGCTCGACTTTATTTGCATACAAGAGTGTGACAATTAGAACTATTGTAACCTAAGACAAAGGGAAATATTGTTGGCAAATACAATGACAACAATAGGAAGTGATTAGGCAAATGAGGAAATAAGTAGTTAATGAACTTTTAAGGCTGAAGAACAGATTTTTCTTGATCAATAAAATTTAGGTGCAACAGAAGAAGCTGTAATCTTCAAAGCCGGCATCAAAAGTAAAGACTCTGCATTAAACTATACAAGACACATGGGAAGACAAACATACAGTTGCAAAACTGTGACAATTAGGAAAGCTCAAACAGCAAACCGGTAACCACACACACACATCATTCTGAATGTTCTTTAAAAAACACTTATTTAACAAACAAAAGCTGCCATCAGCAAAATAAGGCCCAATCTAAATTGTCTCCTTTGATTCTTCCATTACCGTTCAGTGAATAATCAGAAAAAAAAGCCCAAAATGCATATTTTTTAAACATAGGCCTGAACTTTAACTCTTCAACTACTGAAGCGGCTCTGCTAGAAAATGGACCCTTGTGCATCATGCAAGAGAGAGCAAGTGGCTCATCACCAGGGATGCTAAATGAAATATGGTAGGCAGAGGGGAGCGGCAGGGGGGGGGGGGGGGGGGGGGGGGGGTCATAGGAGAGGAGAGGGCAGGGGGGAGACAAAGAGTGCTATGGCTGAGGAAGCACAGGGTCATTCACAGCTCCACAGACAGATGAAATGCATGAGATAAAGAGAGTAATATGAAAGAAAAATGAGGAGTTCATTGCTCAGTGACAATGGAAGAAAAGAAGGTGTGCTACAGAGACAAGAAATATTGTTATAAACAGTAATAGTGTTTCACATGGAAAGGATAATGAAGGATTAAAGTGGTGATAAACCTCAATGAGAAACCGTCTTTGTTACAGAACCCATTTAAAACTTGATCCTCATATAAACATACAGGAACTGTTTTTACTGGATCTGCCATCTGCGATATGCTGGTCTTCCAAGTCTTCTTGCAGAACACAGTCAGCTATTTGACTGAGTATTGATGACTCTATTCCTAAATTACTGTGTGCTTTATTATATATAGAACATTGCTATTACAGTAACACTGGACTACAAGAAACATCTATAGGTCCACCACCTTATGATGCAATTTGTTGACTTTTGAAAGACATTTTAACATTGCTTATATGTTATAGAGCTTTTTGCCAATAAGAACCTCCTAGTCTTTATAAAGAATGTGCACTTAAATTATGATTACATTATCCTAAATTAACAGAAGCATGAAATGAGGAGAAAAAAAAAAAAAATATATATATATATATATATATATATTACTGGTGAATATTAGGTTTTGATTAATAGCGCAGTTTTCAGCTGCCATTACATGATTGTGACAGGCTTCACTGTGGACCCGTCATTAACTATGACCGATGACAAACAGTGTCACACATCATTCAAAATGCTGAACTTTCATTTGGGATGGCTGAGTGTACAAAAAGGCCTTTTTAGCATATTCTCCAAAACTACTCTTCCTCAGTACCAGGCACTCCTTACACGTTCCGGTTGCACATCTTTAGACAAATACATTGTGAGAAGTGGTGAGCAAAACATCAGAGAAAGTAAAATTATACAAAGACCAAGTACCTACATTTACATGGACATGTATTTTGTCTAACCGATTGAAATCAATCTGATTGGAAATTCCAGCTGACATGTTTGCATGGGCACTTCATAAAGTGATTCCATCAGTTGATCATAACGCTTTTGACATGCACAGTGCTTACTAGCTGGGAAGAAGTGTTTTCTTTGACCCTCGAAATGCTCAATAATCCTGAACTCTTTCAGTTTCTAGCAAAATCACATCCACCCCAGTCCCATTTTGTTTTGCTGCCGCTATTGTTCAAGTCCTCCCTGAAACTCTTTACGTCAAGTAGCCCCTACATGGTTCAAAAATGTGCAGAGATGACATGCACCATAAAACGATCAGAACGAGTGTATACATGGTTATTTCTTCCTACTGATCCGATCGTGAAAAGCTTTAAAACACCCCTCTCAATTTAATTGAAAATTCTTTCCAATTGAAGCCGAATGGATCAGCTGACATGTTCAAATGACACGTTTTTACTCTGATTGGTCAGATTTAAAGTGCTCCATGTAAACAGAGCTGTTGTCTGTTGCTGTGTGTCATGTCACAAATGGAGGTGTTCTGGTACCAAACGGGCTCATATGTTCAGGTAGTATCAGCTTTGTCATCATTAAAGTTCTCAGCTCCTATGGTTTGTGTGTGCAGACAGATGCCAATGGATGTGCAAATCACACAGACATAACAGTTTGTCAAATAATATCAATCACAAATCTACCATTCAGGGTTTAAAATTTGTATTTTTGTGTTTAATATTTAGAAGTGTTTAGTTTGTGTTCTGTTGATGAATTTAACACATACCAATGGTAACCCTAAAAACAAATATCCCTCACCGCATGGCAAATCCACATCCAACACCCTGGATGGAAATAGGAACGGTTTGACAGTGACTCATATAGAACTACGCTTTCTGTGTTTTTTCAGTGCTCTTTAATGGTTTGGTGTCAGAGAGGAGCGAAATCACTCAGAGTGAATGGTGACAGACAGAGGACACAGTGGGACAAACAACAGCCTGTGCTGCAGGAGACAAATTACAACCAGCAAGTTACCTTATGTGATAGGTCAGAATATACACACATGGACACAAACACACATAACTGCTACAGCAGTCCTTGCATCTGTGTGGCAGCATTGCTTGAAATATTAAACATAAATGTCACAGCCTTTTCCCCACATCTACTTCTCCTCCCTACCCTTCTTTTTTCCTCCCTCCTTGCCTGTCTTCCATGACAACTGACAGTTTGCCATTAATAGATTTCATTTGCTCAGGAGACCACAGAGCAGCATAAAGAGTGGACAGAAACGCAGCTCAGGTAGCACAGTTCTAGCTCAGAGTATACTGTCATGGCCATCTCACTTGTACTGCAGAGGAAAGGCCAGCTCTAATAAGGCCAAAGTTACCCCACGTCTGCTGAAATGTCTGGAGAACATGTTAGCTGGCAACAAAGGGGATCATAATGTTGAGAACATGGCATCACTACGGTTTCTATTACATGACAATCACTGGATAGTTGACTAGTTCAGGACTGCAGGAAATAAAGCTGAGGAAATAAAGGAAGAGGTGGTTGCTCAGTACAGTCAGAGAGGATTACATATTTGTCTAACCTCTTCAAAGAATTTTAACAATTTTATAGGTTTCCCAGGTGTTGACTGTGTTGTATGTTTCAATAAAAAGATGCTTTTTGGGAAATGTAATGCATGGTCACATTTAGCATAAGTAAGAGTATAGGTATCAGCAGAATAAATTTAAAGTCTTGTTCATGACATGTTGGATATGTTGAATACACTTTAATTTCCCCATGACCAGCTTCAGAGTGGTTAAATATTTAATTCTGTGGCAACATAGTACACAACCTGTTACAAATCTTCATTGAAACCATGATTTAAACTGACAAATTATTGCTTTTTATGGCTGAATAATTCCACAAAATGTTAATAGCCTAAATGCAACAGTAATTGCCTGTGAATGCTGCGTAAAATGTCAGCTGGAACAAAATTAAATGGATTAAATTAAGATGAAAACAGTACAAAGACAACTAGTGACATGCTTAAAAAAGTTTGAACTTGGACAATAAAAGTTGTATAACTCTAAAATAAACACTCAGAGCATATACAGTGGATATAAAAACATCATCTCACAGAGGCTGAGTCTATAAATAATATGAATTTGAGGATAACATGATTCATTGGTCAAATTCTCTAACAATTTTTAACTGAAATTGGGGAGTGGTGGCCTTGAGGTCACTGAGGTGAACTTGGGCCTGGAGGACCCAGCTTCAAGCTGGCAATGAAGAGGAGTCCTTATCTCCCACTACTCCCTGGGAGCCAAAATCTGGCATCCCACTGCTCCTTAGTACAACTAGGATGGGTTAAATGCAGGGGAACTATTTTCCAATTTTAAATACTGTACATAGTATCTCGTACATTCAGAGCATATTAAGACTTTAGATATTTAGATCTTTAGAACTATTGTTTTCCATGGCACAAGACAAAAAGCAGCAGTAAATAGCCATGATTCTTCTAGGTTTGAATGCAAAGACAAGGTGCATACATAACATTTAAACTCAGCATACTCCACACAGAATTTAAGATCCAGAAAAGAAATTCCCTTTAACGAGTTGAAGTGCTTAAGTTAGATTCAGGCACAGTTGAAAAAATGCACTGTGGTTTGGAGAATAAAAATTTCAAATTCTGTTAACTTAAGGCTGGACCTGTGATGCTCTGGCTGTAACTTGCACTGTTACGGAAGCCATCTGTCCACCATTTATTTGTTATACCCTCTCATACCCTTATCCTGGGTCATAACATGCACTGTGAAATCACCATCAGTGTGAAAAAAATGACAGTATACATGGGTTTTGGAGGATCTATGCTGCTATGGAGTTATGGAAGGCCTTGCTTTTGTCAACAAGACAAACTACATCCTACAAATATAATAGCATCATGACTGAGGTAAAATTATTTCAATTTAAACTGAGCTCCTGGAGGCCAAATCATGTCACAAAAAAACATGAAGTAAAAAAATAAATAAAAAGAAGAGCTGAACTGTTGAGCAGTGTATCAAATGTATAAGCAAGAATGTGAAAACATGTCAACTTCGTCTCCCGAGTTTCCAAACGCTTACAGTGTTGTTCAAAGAAGACATGATGCAACACATCAGTAAACATGCACGTCTTCCAACTATTTTGAAACATGACAACAGCTTTAAAGTCAATAAATTGTTTTAAACAAATCTAATTTGCAACATTTGTCCTGTTGAATATTTTAGAATATCATAAAAGTATCAACAGTTTATGCTCAATATATTTGAAGACAAACCAGTTACTCTGAATAACACATCCTATCTGAGCTACATGCTCTATAAGGTACTATGTAGTTATAACTTTACCCTGTTTGACAGAAAAATCTTAAATACCCTAAACTTAAAGGTGTTTTGTATTTAGTTTAATACCATTTAGCATAAACAACAATAATCATAATAATAATAATAATACTTGCATTCATGCTTTTTGATTGTATTTGAAATATAAAGCTTTGGTGATAAATGACTGATGATTTTTTTATATGGTTATTGAAATGAAAACATATGCAGTCAATGCTGGCATGAAGAATCAGACAAGTCAGAAGAGAAATAACTGAGACAAATAAGAGAATTATTTCTCCATGTGTAGCAGCAAAATGTTTGTGTAAGACTGTGAGTGGCTTTCAAGCAGGGTTTTAACCTGCTGAGTTTCTACAAGGTGGATTATGCCTGCTGGCAAGTCCTCAAGTACTCACTGGGTGCATTAAGGGCATAATGTTCTTTCACACACACATATGCATTGACAAGAGATAAACACACGCGTTCAAATACTCATAATTTAGCTAATTATGTCGTTCATTTTGGCTACATTTTGTGTTTCTCGGTGCAACTTACATCTCTGAATCTGTTCCAGGATCTGTCCTTGTTGTGCTGAGCCACGGTGCCCAGCCATTTCTCGTTACTGTTACCGGAGACCGACGTGTCTCTGCTCAGCAAGAGAGCCACGACAGGTAGCAGAAAGAAAAGCATCTTCTGAAAGAACAGAGATAGAGAGAAAAAAGAGGAGTGTAAAAAAGAAAAAAGAAGCAGGAAAAAAAAAAAAGAACGGATAGAGTCCCTCTGACAGAGGAACACACACAGAGGATCGGAGGATGCTGCACGAGAAAAGTGAGACACAGCACTTTACAAAAGCTAAAAGTCTCACAACATCACAAACAGACATTTAAGAGCAAAACGACCCACTGTTTATGACTGGGCGGAGAGTGATCATTTCATCAAACTGCTGATCCTCCTTCTAATCTGATTATAAACATTGGAGAGTTGTCACCACGGCAGATGGGGCACAGCAAAACGATTAGCTCACGAGCTGCTCCGCCAATTTAAAAAGCAATTAACGACGTCAGCAAAACTGCCGCCCCCATGCAGCTTTGTCTTGGCTTTCATCTGCTTTCTCCTACACCCGACAGAAGCGTCACTAAAGTCGGCACCAGTTTCCCTTAACTACAAATTCTTATTTCTTTGGGATATTTCCCCAACGGCCAGTAACGGTGCACTTACCTACCTGGGATAGTTTGCTGGTATCCAATACCGAATCACCGGGAGAAAAATAAGTCCACGGCGGCAGCGGGCACTCCGGTACAACCCGATTGCTTGTAGGACTGACGGCAAAAAGGGAGCAGCGAGGACGAGCGAGCGGACCGGGAGCTTTCTCCTCCTCCTCGGTCATCAGACACCGCCCCCTCTCTTTCCCTCCCTCCTTCTCTCTCTCTCATTCTCTCTCTCTCTCTCTCTCTCTCCCTTCGCCACTAGCCGTGTCATTGATTTTCAGCTGGGGATCTGTTGTTATTTATTTATTTTCTTTATGTTCGCACCAGAGCGCTGGCAGGGTTTAGGGGCCGCGTTAAAGCTTTGTTCTGCGTACACAAATACAAATATCAGCTTAGTCACGCACATCTGTTGTAAAATTCCAGGTCTTGTCCACTCTTGTAATTACATTTAACTCGTGTAAAGCAGAAAATCAGCGCCTCTTGCGCTCGTTTTCCGGTAGAGGAGTGAAGTATGTTTCAGAACCATGGACAGAGACAAGGCATTTCTCTTATTTCTAATCAAAGTACTACTCGTGTATATAGGCCACACAACTGGGACGTTCATTGTGGGGACTAAAAAGATATGTTTAAATATTTATTCTGTGACCCTCTGCTGGGTTTCTCTGGTTGCTTTGTTCTATCTCCCTGTTTTTTTTTTTTTGTTTTGTTTTGTTTTGTTTTTTAAAAAAGGATGTCTAGATTTCTGTCAAGTATGTTGTTTTCGTGCCTGTGTCTATGTGCAGAGGTTGAGTAATAGAAACATCTCGTTTGTACAATATCTCTGCTCTATTAACTTGTTTTGAGGTTAAAGGAAGTCTCAGATTCAACTAAAACATTGTCTTAATTTAACTATTCTGTCTGGTAACACAGCTTTCTTTGGTAATACTCATAGGTTTGAAAAAGATTCAATGGCTGCTTACTGATGTAAAAAAAAAAAGAAAAAAAAAGAAAGAAACAACTAAACAAAAACTTAAGTTTTGTTGTATAAAAAGCTACAAAACAAATATCTCAGACAGGGTTAGGTTTTATTTGGGCCACCTTTCATTATTTTTCCAAACTATTTCATTGTATTGTAGTATTTTAGTAAGTCTGGGTTGCTCTGTCACCTAAAGTTAAGCTCTGTCTTAGCATTGAACTTCTCTCTTCTGGGGAAACTAGCCCATATAATATAGATTTACTTCTATTTATTTATTTATTTATTTTTATACATTCTGTCCTGTCAGTGCTCTTGAGAAGTTTGCTGCAATATTCAAGTGTGAGATCCTTTTTATAAAAGAGAAGAAAACAATGACACATTGTTCCATCCACGCATTGATCCATCCATCCATCCAGTTCAGGGTCAGCTGGCATCCTATCCCAGCTGTCAGTAAATGAGAGGTAGGTTATAAACTTGACAGATCATCAGTCCATCACACAGAGACAAACAATCTTTCATGCTCATACTCATTTCCACAATAAATTTGACCTCACCAGTCTAAATATAAGACTGATATGTAGTTAACAAAACAAAACAAAACAAACAAACAAACAAAAAAAAAAAACCTCCTATATAAAATCCACACACCATATCATCAATGCACTGTGATATTGTTTGTTTACACGAGAATGGAAAACATAAAAAAGACAAATTTTTTCATATGAACATAAAGAGGATACCATGAAAAACTTTTGTCTTCTTTTAGTTTGATGTTAAAAGAGCTCAACAATGTTAAAAGGTCACATGGTTGACGTTCTTGTGCTCCAATTAATTTGCATCTCTACAGCATACAGTATAATATTGCATGTACCATGTCATATTATATATCCTGAATGAAATCATGCGTTCTCATTGTATCTTAACCTAAAAGCTGGCATTCCTCATTTTGGTTAACACTTTTTCAGCTAAGCCCCAGACATGTTCTTTTAATTCACCATAAACTTATACCAAGCAAGGGCAACGGAAACAAGGTAATAAACAAACCAGAAGGCACTTGGAAACACCAATGGAAAAGACTGAAATCTCAAATATGTTGCTCTTTCATTTTGAGCATAGAAAGCTACTGACACTGTTTTGTTTGACAAGTTTTGCTTGACTGTTACATTTACAATCAAAGTCATGCTATAATATCAACAATATGTGTGAGTGCTACTCCTGCAGCCCAGTGAGGCTAATTTGCATTGAAGTCCCTGTATCCATTTCTTCACACTGCAACAACTCAAAAATGAGACTGTCATTGTGTAACACGGTGCGCAGATGCTCACAAGACAAATGCCCACAATTTGTTTTACTATCTTTATTTTTTTAAAAAGAAAAAAGGATCAACTGAACATTATGTTACATGTCACATAAGACACATAAGCAACGTCTCACTTACAAATAAAACAGTGATCTTAAAAATAATCATCAGTGTGATTATCTGTCAGTCCTGTCATCCTTATATATGGACATATACATGGACACAAGTCCCAGGTCAACATATACCAGAGCTGCTCTGAAGTACTAAACAGACTGAGTATCCAGAACTGCTCTAATGACTCAGTTAGTGATTTTTTTTCTGAGCAACTCATCTATACAGGGACCAAAGCTTTGTGATGATGTCGTGGCAATACTCAAAACAGTAGGTGTGATATGGGACAAATAAAGTGTGAAATTGGGTGTGATAGGTAAGGCGAACCGAAGAAGTATACAAGCAGCATCTATGAAGGTGTCAAAACCCTTTTAACTATGTATCACCGGTGTGTGAAATAAAGTGTGACTCTAGGTGTGATCGAAATGCAAAGCAAATCAATTTCATATGTAGTACATAATTTACTAGTGCATTGGGTTTTGAAAGTATTTGCAAATATTTTCTCAATTAAATTGATATGTAAACACATTACATATTTGTATAGCTGCATCCTATAATGTTTTCACTGTCAATCTAGGTTCTAAAGAAAGTTGTGAGCATTTCTCCTTTTTTTCTTTTAGTGTTGTGAGTTTTTGTCTCGTGATTTTTCATGGAATCATGTAACACACAACACCCACGTTTGATGTCCCATCCTGTTTGAATTCTTGCTTGTGTTGTTCTTACTCTCACATATAAGTCGCTTTGGATAAAAGTCTGCCAAATGACTGTAGAATAGAATAGTAGCATAGGAAAGAAATGTGTGTGAAAAATGTACAAAAGTACTGTGCTCTCCCAAGGATATGGTATCAGATGTGAGAGACAAAATTACACAAATTGTGGCTGCGCACCCAACTGTGGAAAACCTCATACTGCATGTGGGGTCGAATAATGTAAAACAACAGTCTGAGGTGCTAAAACAGGACTTTACTGAACTACTGGATATGATCAGTGGCCTTCTCCCTCCGATCAGAGGAGTGGAGAGATTCAACAGGTGGTTTAGTCTGAATACATGGCTGTTGGCTGCATGTACCACACATCCAGTTCATTTCCATAGTCAATTTCCATAGTCAATTTCAACTTCTTCTGGGACCGCAGGCACTTTTTATATGACAGATGGATTCTGCCTGAACAGGTCAGGAGTGAGGCTGTTCGCCTCCAACCTGTTTCATTTTCTGAACAGACATTCTCTTCCCTCGGACAAGGACAATAGACAAGAGAGACTAAAAGAACATGATACGACAGAGCCTAAAGGAAATCTTGAGAAAAAATAACACCTCAGCCCCCTCCTGAAGAACCCCCAAAGCTTCCAGCAAGGACACTACCCCTTCATCTCATCATACTCCATCCAGGTCACCCTCCCTCTCCCATCCACACCACCCCACCTGGACTTCACCTCCCAGATGGAGGAGCTGGTCACTATTTTGACCCAACTGACCTCATGCCCCATTCCCATCTTTTCACCCCAAAACACCCCACTTCATCCTCCCCCATCAATTCCCCAGAGACCTCTGACAAAGTTGTCACAGCCCCAGCATCCACCTCCCATCCCTCCACGACAGACTTATCTGTCTCCACAGCCTAATAACAGCACAGCATCTGACTGAGATGTGCTGGGTCCAGGCTGCAACTATAGGGGTACTCATGGCTCTGTCCAGGATAATTGGAGTCCCAAAATTCAAGACGTTTACTTTAACATTGTTTTAATAGGCAAAAAAACAACAACAACAAAGAAAAAAGACTGATAAGTCCCAGAAATCTGGGAGTCATCATGGACTCAGACCTGAATTTTAGCATATTAAGACAGTTGTGAAGTAAGCCTATTATCACTCAAAGAACATATCATGGACTGATGACTCAGCAGGATTTAGGATTCATTATGAACCAACCAGATCCCTCAGCTAATCAGGGTCAAATCTACTTTCTGTTTCCAGAGTCTGAATTAAACATGGAGAGGTAGCGTTCAGCTTTTATGCTCCTCACATGTGGAAAAAACTCCCAGAAAACTGCAGGTCTGCCTAATCTCTGCTGAAACTTTTAAATCAGCATTAAAACCTATTCTATTTGCTGTTGGAACTGGAACTTTACTTCTTGCATTTTTATCTATATTATTTTAGCTTTTTTTTCTTTCTGTTTTAATTATCTTTTACTTTTTTTTTAAAGTCTGTTTTTAATGCATTTGTTATTGTTTCCTGCACCCTGCTGTCATGCTTTTAATGTATTATGTAAGGCACTTAGAACTGCCTTGATAATTTAGTGTAAAAGCACAGTTTTGTGGTCTTCAACAGAAATTATTCTTAGTGTCAAAAATATGTTTTGAAAATAGTATGAGCAAAATCAACTATCTGAAAGACATAAATGATGTATCGTGATCACTGCATGCAAGTTAAACTGCAAGAGGCATTGATGTGATGCAGTAATAAGAGTTTATCAACCCTTTGCTACCAAACACAAAGAAAAAATTTCCTTTGTAAAAGTTATGTTCCTATCCTACAGGGTCTGGATTCAAAGACCAGAGGCAGGCCGTACACAGTACAGTCATACATTTGGACAACAGCTAATTTATTTAGGGCTACCACATCAATAAAGACAGAATTTCACTAGACTTTGCTGCACCACATTCACGCCCACTACAGTCAGATAGTCTCCTGAATTCTATTCCTTTGTTTTTTTTGTCTTCTTTTTATTTATATTTTATTTTCAGCAAAACACCATCCTCCAAGGCGCCTCAGAGTAAAAAACAAGAGCAACAGTAAGGGAGCCAATTTTCAATAATAAAGATCAAACTGTATGAAACAAAGCAAAGGAGAGCAGGGAGCACTGCAGCAGTAAGTTTACGGCCACATATCTCCCACACTGCAAGTGCAAATAGTGAAAGGTAAAGACAGAGTGAGTACAGGAGGAGAAGAAAAATGAATAAACAGGATAAAAGTTGTGTGCTTGCATGCACAAAGTGTGGATGTGTTAGACACAACTGAGAAAGACATAAAAAAGGCTCTCATATGCAGACTGTGTTTGAAAGTGAACAGTGGAGTGTGCTGGACTGTGTCTTAATGAGCCTCGCATCTATAACATTGGCTTTTGAACTTCAGTTTCACCAGAGCGGCTCCACAGAGAGCCTCCATCACTTTGCCTGAGAATAGACCGTAATTGTAAATCATATCATCCTTTCAGAGGACACCTATGTTGGCTGTTCTACTGTGCAAGGTGGCAAAAGTGTCTTAATGTAGTACTTTGCACAATATTTCAAATATCTGTGTAGTGGTCTTGAGGACATTTATCAATCCAACTACATATCTGATGTTCCACATCGAATGAAAAGAGAAAACTCACAGAGCATGAAATACACCAGCAAATGGGATAAAGAGTATAAATGTCTTAACATCTAGTTAGATGTTGTTGCCAGATACATCATCTGATCCCTTCCTTATACAGGACTTAAGTGGAAGTAAACTGAATATATTGACATACCCAACTTAAAAACATATTAATTTGAAAATGCTCAGCTTTTAAACACATTAAAATCCCACAGATATGCTGTACTTAGATTCTTTTGGATACAGCCCACAGTAAAGAAAAGAAAAGAAAAGATACAACCCCCAGTAAGCTTTGATGTTTTCTTCTACCATTCTCGCATTAATATCATCTTCTTCAAAGCAAAGAGATGGGTGGCTTTTCTTGTCATTTCACCTAATATCTGAGTGGAAAGTAAGTTTGTCACACCTTGTAAAAGTTCTGAATGACCAGAGAATTTCATTGTTGTACTGAGAAAGAATTTTAGCAAGAAAAATGTGGAGGGTAAATTAAAAAAAAAAAAGAAAAAAAAGGGAAAAAGTAATTTAAAACATCTATAAACAATCTGATTAAAAGGACACTTTCATATTCTTAAAATAGCAAACCAGTCTGATTTATTTTTACACTGATGTCTTTGAAGTGTGAACCTTTAGAAACACCACAGCATCCTATTACACAAGTAAACACACATTATTTTGAATCAAATATACACAGGCCTAAAGAGACGTTTGAGTTTCAGATGAACAGAGCTGCTTCTGGCCTTAAAATGCATGTCTTTGCATTTAGTGAGTTTCAAGAATCTTTCATTTTTTCCAACTTTTACAGTGTTGTACTAATGTGTCAAACACAAATACACAGTGGGCCAAAATGAAAAATTTGGAACAAGTTGAGGGCTGGCCTGGTTCAATGTTTTATAAAAACTTTTTTCAGATGACCTCATAGCCCACATTGAACGTGGAACTAACAGAGCCTATATGTCTCTCTCTCTCTCTCTCTCTCTCTCTCTCTCTATATATATATATATATATATACATATATATATATACAGATGTTCTTTAAAGGATTCAATTTCAGGAGTCGACACAGAAACTTCTACATTGGCATAATAATAAAAGGTGGTTGGAATGTTTTATTTCCATAGAAAAGGGACATGAGGCTTAAATATCTAATTTACAGACTCCATTTCGGGGAAAGCTGGGAACTTTGCTAAGATACTACAAAATCAATTATCTCTTAACTTTACTGTGGACAATAAAAACAAATCTAGAATTTCATCCGTCCCACCCTCGTATGTATTTCCCACCTATTGCACATTCCCGTTTTATTGAGTGTAGTTATGGTTGTTAAGTTTAGTAGTTGTAGGATAAAAACTGTTTTATAGTCTGTTTGTCCTTGCTCTGATTATCTGTATCGCTGTCCAGTAACAGTTCAAACAGAGTGTCCAGAGTGTGATGTATGGCATGCTACAGTAGTTTTTGGGCTTTTTCCTGAATGTTAAATATGCAGATGCATATAAACGGAGTCTTCTGTCCATTATCTGTATTAATTTTGTGAACATTTCAGTTTGTTTTCAGAGACTTCGTGGCTGCGTACCCAAATGCTGCAAAAGGAGCAGTACCACTAGGAATTGTGGGGGGGTAATGTTGCGCAGTACAGACCAAGTGCAACCACGGAAAGGAACAAAGAAGATGACATGATGCAATGTATTCAATGGCTGCATGTGCTGCCTCTTTGTATGTGTCTTTCTGAGAATGTGCATCATTGTGATCCCCTCCATCGTCGCCATGTTTGGTATTGTATATTGTTATAAAAAATTATGTTAGTACTCTTAAAACACCTTTGAACTATGCACTGCCCTCTAGTGGCTGTATTGCCAAACAACCACGTCAATGCAAAGCACACATGGGAAGTATGTGGGCAGTGATGTTTGATAGTGTTTGAGAGAGAAGTACCCATTTATGTCAGTGAAGTTAGCATTATTACGCCCTGGCAGAGTTTGCACAGGACCTCACTTTCATTTATAGTCTTGAAAGAGTTCCACACAGAATGTTTGACAGCTTGGCTTTGCATACTTTTCTTATTTGTTCACCATGAACATTCTAGCTAAGTAGCAACACCACACGTTTTCCCAAGCCAGCAACAATGATGCATGATTTTAGTGTTGTTTCATGGACCTTAACAAACAGCTCAATGCATTTCTGCTACCCTGTTCCACCTGGTGAATTTTTTAAAAGACAACCCATACCAAAATAAATAATTTCTAGTTATAATGCATTGCATTTGCAGTAAGAACTAAGTCCTCTGCAATTTTGCACTGAGAAATATATTTTTCAACTGATCAATGATTCTTTGACACCTTTTCATAAAATGGTGGGCCATGATCCACCATTACTTGGAAAGGCTTTGGTGGATTCTTCTTTTAAACCCAATCATGACACCCTCACCTTTCATCAAACAACCTGCAGATAGTTGAATTTTGAATGGTATTACTTGTGTGTGTGTGTGTGTTTTTTTTTTAACTCTGACTTTCTTTTACACTTTCACAACTATCCTTTAACAGCAACCAATCTCCCCTTCTGTTGTTTCCTATCAAAGAAGTTACTTCCTTATAATTCTTAACTAATACTAGTTTCATTACAGAAATGTACTGTTAGGTATTGAAGTCACTTTTGCAATCCCCATCTCTCTTATTTTTCGGCTTATCTTGGGTAAATGATTTGTGTGTCAGTCAGCACTTATACTTTGCCAGCTGAATCTTAAATGCATCCTTTTGGAATATTAATGTATTTTCAATCACATGTCAAAATGTTGCTCTTTAGACTGTCTCAGCATGAAGCAGATTGACTGACAGAGAGGAAAAAAGTCTTCTTAATTGACAGTCAGTCCTCATCAGTGTCATATTTTGAACTGGATGACTGATTTATTCAGCTGTAATAGAAGAAGCTTTGGAATATGTTTGGGGTTGAAGGACTATTCTTTGGACCTTGATTGAACAATATTTTGCCAGCACTTTGCAGAGAGTATGTGCAGACTTCAGTAAGAAACCTTTGACTTGTCTTTTGTACTTATTCTTTGTTTTGCTTGTTTTGAGCATTCATGCAAGATCACTAGTACCAGTAAAGTAATGCTCTAATATTTTGTTTAAGCTTTATAAATTCAAGTTAGTTATCTAGTTAAAAAATCTCACAGATCAAATTGTAAATTAAGACATAGGCTGGTAAAGCAAGTAAATCAATCAGTTTAAGGTAAAAAAAAAAGCATTGAATAATCAACAGTCAATACTATTAAAATTTATTTGTATTAAAATACTATAAAATACAAGCATGAAGCACCCATAAGAATTTGTTTCTTTTCTTTGTTTCATCTTAATCTAGATTAAAAATTTGGTGGTGAAGTGGACCATCTGGTCTAAATATAAAGGGTGTGTGTGCTGCACATGCATTGACACACCACTAAATGACTCCACAAAAAACAAAAAAGAAAATAAAAACGTTTTGCTCATATATCCGTCTGCAAACATCTAAGATGATAAAAGGAAAAGGATCAGTAGGTTTTATAGGTGTCCACTGTGGAGCCAGAATGTAATTAACTTTCACAGCAACAACTTTCCTTTGAGAAAACCTTGATAAGGGTAATCTATTTCCTCCCACTCAGAGGCAGCCACAAGCCCACCACTGTGGTCCGCTGCAAAATTTCCTGCACTGCTGAATGTAAAAAAATAAAATCAAATAGAATAAAATAAATAAAATAAGTAAAGAAACAAAACTTGTGTCTTTTCAAGCTGGGAGGAAATAATAGTCAAGGTTGTATCCTGTTTTGTTTTTTAAAATAATATAGCAATAAAAGGAAATGGCATAAAACAAAACAAAGAAGGTAAAACATTGTCACACAGCCTGTAGCTTACCGATCATTTAACAATTTCACCAGCCAAATCTTTCAACTTCATCTTATCTTTAGATTTTTTGGGAAAAAGTTACTCTTTTATTGTGCTTTTATCCTTAAGATCAGAAATGGAACTTACAAAAAAACATTTTGCAGCAAACTTAGGAAAATATCGTCATCTCCAATGAGACAAATTAAGCAAAAAAAAAAAAAAAAAAAAAAAAAAAGTTAGCCCTGGATTTCAAACTACACCAATTTCCTTCCATGTTCCTTATCAAACCAAAATGAATTAAGTTGTTCTAGTCATTTAAAGAATTTATTTATCTAATAACTTATTATATATAATGAAAACTGAAACAGGAGATACATTCATAAAATGTATATTGAAATTAAGTTGATGAGAAGATTACACTGCACTACATCAAGTAAAAGTGTCAAAATACTTTGTTTCTCTGGTGAGGAATTCCTCCTGGAAAGGACTGTCCTGACTACCTGAGTCACAAAACCTTAGTGACTGCATGTTGTTTCTTTACTTCTACCAAGAAGGAAGGCACAGCAATTTTCATTACAGTCCTGTAATGCAGTGTAGACCCCATCTATCCTCCTATTAGGGTCCTCTTGCACAGTGGGATGTTATAAGAAGACAACCTCCCTTATTGTGTATGGTTTATAACAGTAAACTGTTCTCATCTGTGTTTTCTGGGCAGCTAGAAAATTCACTCGAAAGTGAAAAGCTATTTGAGTAATGAACATAACATGAGACTGAAATGATATAAACATAAAAAACTCACTATTTTTCAGCAGTTATAATCAACAGTGCAGCTCTTTATAACCCTTTAATGCCATATGAATCACATTTGATACACACAGTTTCGGAGACCTTTTGCATCTCAAAAACATATATATATATATATATATATATATATATATATGGCTCAGTGGGTAGAGTGGTTGCCCTGTAGCCCAAGGGTTGCCGGTTTGATCCCAGCCCGGTCGAGCTCATGTCGGGGTGTCCAATTGCTCCTGATGGGTTGTGGTTAGCACCTTGCATGGCAGCTTCCGCCATCAGTGTGTGAATGTATGTGTGAATGGGTGAATGTGACGTACATGTAAAGCACTTTGGATCAAAGCGCTACATAAGTACAGACCATTAACCATTACATACATGTAATTTCAAAGCCACTCTGTATATTACCATTACCTTACTGTAAGTGGCATTATTCAGCACCATAGACAGCTCCTTCATATATAGTGTTAAACTTTTTTTTAGTAAAACTCAATGCTCCGCTGCACAACAACCATGAACTTGAATAGTCCATGGTTGTTGGACTATTGATAGCAAGAAAAGACACAAATTTCTCTTGCAAAACAATTAAACTGTTGCTGTAGTTAAAATGATTACTCAAGAAAACATAATAAAACACAACGTGCCTCCCTCCTGAGTTTTTTTCAATGTTCTGGCATGGAGGCCAGTTGGAAGAAACAAGCCAAGCGACCTCAAATAATGGCCGGATGAAGGTGAAAGTGATGGTTTGCAGAGAGAAAGAAATTGCATCACCTACTGCTCGAGTCTCTGACTGAGAAATATTGGTTTCTTTACTTTGAGACACAGTTGCAACACCATCTGTCCATAAAATTTATCTACTTCCCTTTAAGAGCCTGCAACAGGGCAGAAGGACAGGAAGCCATCTGCTCTCTGATTGGACAGTTTGATTAGTCACCATCCAATCAGATAAAAGTATAAAACAGGGACAAAATTCATAACCGCAGCATTAGAGTCATGCATGCAGTTTTGTGCTTCACATCTGGGGACAGGAGGTTTGCAAAAAACCTTTAGTGTTCTTTTTTTTTTTTTTTTTTACAAGTACAAATCTTTTTACAACTATGCAAATTTACCTTTTTTTTTTTTTTGCAGGATACAAAACCTTGATTTACAAATACAAACATTTACAGCTGCGAAACCTTGGACTTTATATTGAGCCCATAAAGATCTTACCAATTTAACTTTGTATAGTGTTATAAAAAAAACAAAACAAAAAAAAACAAAAAAACAAAAAAACTAGACAAAAAACAAAAAAAAACTTCTGAAATCCTTTTCAAATAGCAATTTTTCTTATACATTAAAGGCATCACAAACCATCTCAAATGACAGATATTATACAAGGAAGAAAATCTTTTGTTTTCCTTTTTCATTTTGCAGCAACTGAAAGACAAGAAAAAACCTCAAGCTCACGAATGGTGAGTGTGTGTTCTCATCTCATAAAGCAGAGCCACACAGTAAATTCAGCTGCCTCTAAAATGTCTATGATTTAAACAAAAATTGCTCTCTATTGTATGTAAAGATGTTTTTAATTAGTTCAGGAGCAATACTGTAGATGTCAGGCTATTGTATCTAGAATTTTAGGTGGAGTGAATCCATTCAGCTAATTATGTTTGTGTGTCATGGCTTGTTTTGTGAATTACTGTCATCTGAAAATATACCCAGGGGGGATATAAAGAATGATTCTGTATTTTCAATTCTATACAGCAGACTTAAAATAGAGCACTAACACATAGCTTAGAGGGTAACTGAAATGATTGCCACTCCTTGACGCAAACTCTCATTGATACTGCTATACTGTCACAAAACACATCTGGTGTTTTCTCACATTTTGCCCCCTAAAAAACAAAACTGACATAAGAAAAACTGCTCAAATTGAATCTGAATGTCAAATATACAATAAATAAATAAAAAATTCTTGTTGTTCTGCCAAGAAGGTTGTCTGATTGGTGGGTCTGCTTGACCTGATGTAAGGAATTACTTCTTGCATTTTTCATACCTGACAAAAATGACGCTGCCAGAGGTATGAATCTGAGAAAATAAGGATCCACAGTTCAAAAGATCCTGATAGAAGTTGGTGAATGATATCAAAAAACATTTTTTAGCTCACAGTGAGTTGAAGTGTCAGCATCAATCACTTTTCCAACAATTTTTTCATAGTGGGACTGACTCGACAGTTTTTTTTTTTTTTTTTTTTTTTTTACCTCTCTTAGGTAACTATCTCATGGCTGAAGTGAGAAACTTCAAATCTGCAATGACAGAATTTAACATATTCTTTTTAAATATTTGATTTTACAATTTCTGGCATAATACAAAAGAGGGGAATTAAAAAATGGAATCGAGACATGGTTTGAAAACAAAAATTTAGATTTAGCTGGGGACAAAAAAAGAAGCCTTGGACATTTAAAGTCAATTCTCTGTTTTACTAAACGTTCATTTCAGATTATAAAAGTGAAGTAAACAGAGCAATAAAGTCAGTCATAAGAAATACCCACACCTCTCTTTTTTCCTCTATTTCTACCCATCTGAGACTTCATTTACTGCAGCATGTATGGTCTCTTTCAGTCCACAACTATTTACCCCATCTACTTCAGCTTTTCCCCACACTTTCCCGAACTGTACTTTCAGATCTTCATGGGATCATCCAATGATTCACAAAATGTTTAAATTCATGTGCTGGAGGCACAAAGATAGAAAACACAATCAATTTGCATTTTTTTTGTCCCATTTAGCTTTAGTCAGGTTCTTTTAGCCATTAGATGTCAGACATGTAAACACAATCACAGCCTTTCCAAGAGAGAGACAGAAAGCATTGCATTTGTTAGTAATAGTGCAACAGATCAAGAAGCACAATCCCAAGCATGATAAGAAAAAATACCTGACCAGGTGAAAAGTATAAGGCTGATCTACACTATGAATTCCTTGTGTGTGTTAGCCAGATTCAGGGACAGTGATAAATCCTACCTGGGGCAGTGATTTAGATCTTCCATATTCTCTTATCAAACACAGACAAATAACTTTCTACATGCGTGCAAACACAAACACAGGGTGTGAAATCTAATCCCTACCTCCTGTTACCACAGCAGCCACCTGTGAGCATGTCTTCATCTTGCCCTCATCGCTTTTCAAACAAATGAATCCCTGGTGAGGACAGAAAAGTTCCTCCAAGAAAGGGAGAAAATAAAACAAATGAAACACAACCGGAGGTGCCAGGTTGGCAGCTTATCAGCATCTAGTAACTTTCAGAACAACACATGGGACTTTGGAAAAGACAACCCCACAAAAGATAATATATATTAAAGCAAACACTGCTGGAACAAGGATAAACAAGTAAGTGTAGAGTTGTGCATTACTTCTTAGTAAGGCTGTGTTGGATATAAGTCCGTTTACTCATGTACCATTCCTGAGAGCAGCTTTTGTACATGTTTTCTTTCCATTATGTTACTTATTAATTGTAGCTTAAAAAATGAAATTAAAAGCTAGACTCTTACCCTCACACTAGTTTGTGAAGGCAATAACTGCACTCTCCAGTAGAGGTCATTTTTGTAATTCAAAGTTAAATTCCACTCACACATGAACTGGCCAGAACAGAGGATATTAAACTACAAAAGTTACAACAAAAAAGTTTCTGACTGAGAGGTTGCTGCCACTCTTTGGATGTGAGGAGAATGGGGTCAGGTTATTTATATCCCTGTAATATCTGGGGATAGTCTTGCAGAAGCATCAAAACTTTTTGACAAGTTGTTTTATTCTACTTGTTGTTTTATTCTTCCAGCTTAGAAATCTGGACTGCAGTGATGGCAACAAAAGTACTGGATACATAATAGAGAACAGAATGTAGTTTTAAGTCGCTATGTGGTGCTTGATGATAAAGTAGTGCTTCTGATCATGAATAAGACCACACTCATCGGCTACTTTACTCGGTACGTGTTCAGTTGCTTGTTAACACAGAAAGCCAATTAGCCAATCACGTGGCAGCAACTCAAAGCATTTAAACATGAGGTCATGATGATTTCCTGAAGTTCAAACTGAGACTCAGAAAAGGGATGAAAGGGGGTTTAAATGACTTTGAACATGGCATGGTTATTGGTGCCTTGCAGACTGGTCTCACTATTTCAGAAACTACTGATCTACTGGGACTTTCACATACAACCATCTTCATGCTTGACATAAAATGGTTAGAAAAAGAGAAAATATCTAGTAATCAGCAGTTGCTCTGATGATGTCAGGGGAGAATGGTCAGACTTACTGGAGATAATGGAAAGACAACAAGACAAGGCAGTTTATTTGTATAGCACATTTCATGTACAGGACAATTCAAAGTGCTTTACATCAAACAAAAACATTACAGATATTAAGAAATAGTAAAAGGCAGCAAAACATAGCAAGAATCACAATAAAATAATAAATATATTAACTATTTCAGAAACGGCTGTTTTACTGAGATTTTCTGGGTTAGTTTTACATTAACAACAGTAACTCAAATAACCCCTGGTTACAAGCAAGGTTTGCAGAATACCACTACTGAAAGAACAACGCGTTGAACCTTAAAGCAGATGAGCTACAGCAGCAGATGAACACACTGGGTGCCACTCCTGTTAGCTATGAACAGGAAACTGAGGTTACAATTCACGTAGACCCACCAAAACTGGACAATAGAAGATAGAAAAATGTTGCCTGGTCTGAAGAGTCTCCATTTCAGATACTACATTCAGATGGTAGGGTCAGAATTTGGCACAAAAAAACATGAAAGCAAGGATCCATCCTGCCTAGCATTAAAGATTCAGGCTGCTGCTGGTGGTGTAATACTGAGGAAGATATTTTCTTGACATTGTTTTGGCCACTTCCAGCAGGATAGTGCATGTCACATAGCTCAAATCATTTCAAACCAGTTTCTTGAACATAACAATAAGTTCACTGTAGTTTTTTGACAGGATGTGTTATATTCAACTCACCTTTCCAATCCCTCATCAAAGAGCAGTAAGCATCCATTAAGTACAATTTGGCTGCAAGGAATTTCTTCTGTGACTGAGGACCTTTATAATGCTGTAGTCTCCTAACCCATGCATTTCCAGTGCTTAAAAAAACAGCAAGGGGAAATATTTTGTCTGGTTTGGTCAGCAGGGTCACATATAAAACCCCCAGAACTTTCGCTGTGGAACATGTTGTATAGAAAACATCTGATTGGTTTTATTTCAGCTTCCTATTTTAGTTTTTCTACATCAGTCATTTAATGGCGACTCTTAACCATGGTTTGTTAACACCAAGACATTACTTATTACTCACTTTAGAACAATATTCGAATGCATTCATTCAGTGACAGGAGGAGAGAAATGGCAAAGCGATAATGTTAAGCAGGGTGTATTTGAAAATGCAACTAAAATGTGGAATATTTTATCTGAGTGTTTCTATTTATTTATTAATTTAATTGGGACACTGCAGATTAATGAACATCATTACCAAAAATACGTGATGAATTATACCAAAGAATACAAATTTCCCTCTGTGGTCCTAAGAGAGAATTGTTATTATTCTAAACATTCAGTAATGCTGTCATATTCCATTGTGTACCTGAACACAATTTAGCTTCTTTTAACATGAACTTAATCATTTGTCTGCATCAGATTTTGTCCATTTTGACAAAGTATAAAAGGTTAATTTATCATAGTCAAATAAACTGTAAAAGGTTCATTTCAAAAAAACAAAACAAAACAAAAAAAAAAAAAGAAAAACAAAACAAAACTCCATTTGTTGTCTTTAATTTTTTTTTTTAAATTTATCTTCTTCTGCACTTTAGTCAGTGGTTTAATTATTCTCGGCCTTTGTCTTTAGTCAGATGTTTACCCCAAAGACAAAGAAGATCATTTTCTGTTATTCGTCATGGGAGCCACAAAAGATGCAGCCTTTGCTGTCTTGTTATGCTCCTCCACCACAGGATACATTACAACAGTGCAAGCTGGGCATCATTATGTGCAACTAAATAATCAGTAATTGAATATATTACCAACTATTATTCATTGCTTGGTAAAAGAAAATTAGAGTTATTCATCAAATTAACTGAAAGATAGAAAATATACAAAGATGTAAAGATGCTCTCATCTCAGTTGAGGGAAGTGATTTTTCTTTCTTTTTTTTTTTTCTTTTTTATGACAAAGATGCCTAAAAAGGAAAGACTGTTGAATAGATTCCACAGTATGTTGTTCTGCACACTTATCTACTTTCTTAATTCATAAAGTTAAACCTTCAAGAAATCAAATTTGTAATTATAGAATTGCACAGCAATGTGGCATATTCATTAGTTAGCAGTCACGTCACAAATACCTTTCTGTTAGAATCCCAGTCTGTTCCATTCATCGTTATGCCAGGAACTAATGACAGATATAATTAAGTTGCTGTAAATCAGTAGATTCTTCTTTTATATTAAATGTGTGTATAAAGTCCTACTAATCAAAGTGACTAAGAAAAATATTCACTGGGCAAAATGTGTCTATGTGAAGAGAAGCAGCACCACATGTGCACGAGTATTAATCATTATGCTGTTCCATTATCTGGGCTCTAAATAAACAATTTAATGAAAATTTAAGATGCGTTAGACCATCTAAACACACAAACACACACATATTGTCTTTGCAGTGATCCCAGATCCTTCAACTTTATGTCAGCACACATTTCAACTAGCTGGACTGAACACTGTAATCTTTATCTCAGCTTTAGAAGTGTTTCCAAATATTTTTGTCCCACTAGTGTTAGGAAAATGATATGCACAAGTTAACCAACTGCTTATCTGGACAACTGAAATGAAATTGGTCACTTTCTCTTAGAAATACTTTTTTTTTCTCTATGAACTGAGTTGCTTTGCCCACTTATTTTGTAAGCATGCAATTTGTAGCCAGAGTGACATAGTTTACAAGGAGTCATAGCTTAAAGTAAGAAACCCCAAAGAAACCTTTAAATTAAAACATATGGAATAGACGACGCTACACTGCCAATGTGACAGCAGACAGCCATGAGGAGAGTACATGAGTGAGTGAGTGTGTCATGTCATCAAACTCTACTCACAGTTGGGAGAAACAGGATCAGCCCATCCAAGATGAGGCATCTTATTTTTCTGAATGCCAACCTGCATTAAGGACATTATTGCTGCTTTCTTGAGTTTGGTACTTGTTCTGTTTTGTGGATTTGTTTGCTGTTTTTTGTTCATTTGTGCAATATAACATTTTTGTTGAAATATTAAACTAAAGTGGTTTTGTATCAGAATTAATGCACAAAGGGAGGCATATAGGCTTCACGTAAAAATGCTGAACATAAAAGGGTTTTCAAAACACAATTCATACATTTTTAAGAAGTTAAGGTAAATTATGGGGCAAAAAAAGATACTAAATTAAGAGCCATTCAGGAGCTAAAAGAGCCAGCTTTCGGAGCTGTGCCAAAAAAATGGCTCTCTGAAAAGAGCTGAACATCCCATCACTAGTCCCTTTCCATGCTGTCTGTAAATTTATTCTCCAACAATCTCTTCTATGTCACATCATTTAAACCAGAAAGAGCTGTAGATCTCAGCATATATACAGTTATCAGTACTGATGTCTTCCCTTGTCTGCACAGTGTTCCTCTTCTAGTACACACTGAGCTGAGACATCTTCTTAATAAATATCTTATAGTGAATATCATATGAACAGGAAGTATTTTTGTTCACATCATATCTATCAGCAACATATTGCATGACAAATAACAAACAAACAAACAAACAAAAAAAAAACAAAAAAACAAACAAACAAACAAACAAAAAAAAAAACCTTAACAAAACAACACAGAAACTGAATCAAACCAGGAACTTTCTTGCTTTGAGGCAACAGTGCTGACCACCTCACTATTGTAAAGCCCCATGTGTGTGTGTCTTTTAAAAACAAAACAGAATCCTCAGTCCCAAATAAAGTTTTATTATGAGACTTGCTTTGCTGTCTTACACATAAAACTTGATTACAAAAAAATAAGTTTAATAATAAAAAAAAATAGTGGTAATCACCAAATAAAATGCTCATACAGCATTGAAAACATTTTAATTATTATTACTATTATAACTGGTAATTTACATTGGCTAAAAATATTAATTATTGAACCCCTTATTTGTTAAAGAACAATTAAGCACACAAAAAATAGACAGAGAGAGAAAAACAGCTAATTCTCATCTTATGGATGGGACTAGGAACATTGAAGAAAAGAAAACGCTTTTTCTCAAGAACACAAGAAAATGTCTGGTGTGAATGAAAATCTGTACATGGAATGTCCTCTGCACATACACTACCGTTCAAAAGTTTGAGGTCACTTCCCTATTGAATCCCATGGCAAAGTGACCCCAAACTTTTGAACGGTAGTGTAGCAGACCACCTATACTGTATGACTATAATAACAATATGTGGCTTAATTGCAGTGGTGCAGGTAAGATTCATGGAGTTCATCAGCAGTGACCACTGGAAAAGTTTCATATGTTATTAGCTTCCTCTCTTTCAATCACACATCAAAAGAAACACACACACACACACACACACGCACACACACACACACACACACACACACACACACACACACACACACACACACACACACACATTTTATACACACAAGCAGAAAGAACATTTCTTTATCAATTAATTCATACTCATTCTAAAGATAAAAGTACAAATATGTGAACAAAAATACAATTTTGATCCTCAATTAAATTTTTTTTTTTTTTAAATCTTCTGCCAATTTAATCAATTTTTTAATACGCATTGCTCTTCAAGCGTAAATCAAGAAAAAGTAATAATTTACATGAGGTCAAAATTTTATTTTCAAATACTAAATTTTCTTTTTTTTTTTTTTAAAGCTTATACCATTTGTGGTCTAATCTTTTAAGCTTATAACTGTGACAGTCATTTTGTCTAAAATACTTATTTTATTTCCAATATTGTATGTTTGTGTTTCTTTTTTGCAACAAGTAAATAATTAAGAATTTCAAGTTTAATTTATTATGTAACAGAAGAGTAAAGTATTTGTGCTTTTATTTTGACACCCCCCAAGTTATATCCGGTTGAGCTGCTCTCATTAAAGTAAAAGATAAACAACTAGCAAGCACTGTAATGGTAAGAGAGATATGCTGCAGGATGTAAATGATTTTGATATTTCCCGAAGACTGAAAATTCCCTTGCAAGGAGCATGCAGCCAATGAGGTATTTGTTTGTTTAATTTGTATTTCACTTTAGCAAAAGGGTATTTGCAAGCTGTGCATGTTATTTTTATGTCAAACTGACACTGTATCTTCTTTTATTTTCTTTTAATATTTTTGATCAGTTTTCACGGTGAAATTGGAGAAGTCTTCAAATAAACCAGTTACCAGAAAGCCACTTGTGTCTGCTTGTGCTTCGAGGGAATTATAAAGCTTCTGTGGTCTAACTCAGCACCAAAAATGCTTTTTGATAGAAAAATAGCATGAAAAACTTTCTTGTGCACATGAGAAACTAATAATGATTTATTTTTTATGGAGTCCCATTACATGACAGGTTTCAAACCTAATTTATACTGCAGAAAACTCCTTGAATCAACACAAAATAGTACATCGTCTACCCTTACAAAAAGAAATATTCCACATCCCCATCTAGATATTACCTTGAATAAAATCATCACTGATGGCCATATTTGCAAGCTCAAAATTATCATAACACAATTCATAATTAGAACATTATGTAGAAGAAGTTAAACCTGAAAATTAAAATTGAATAGTTCAAGTAAAAAGCTTCTGTTTTGATATACCATCCGGCTTGTTAGAATTTAAACTAAAATCCAAATGTCCCACACCATCATTGCTGCATTAATGTCTGTGATGTAAAAGTTCAAGTCAGCAGCACTTCTGATCATAATGAAAACCCCAATAAGCTGTAGCATACTTAAACAAACCATAAAATAATGCAGGTAATTTACTGCATAGAAAATTACCCCAGGACAAATAATCATGAATTCCATGATCTAGTTGACTGAATCCAACTTTTGTGTTACATTAGTTCCATATTCTGCCATTCTAGCTCGTTTTCTGCCTGAACTGAGGGGATGGATGAGATCATGTCCTCTAGCTCATCCAACACTTCTTTGAGGTTGTCAGCTGCCTCCCTGACTGAATTAACAAATCTCATGATCTCAGATTTGACTTCAGGTTTTTGTAGTGGAAGCTTGTCCGGTGGCTCTGATTCTTCAAGTCCCTGATCTGCTGCCCTGGCTTGTTTTATGTTGTGTATCTCTTTTGCATCCATGGCAATAAAAAAGATATCTACCGCTATGAATAAACCAGAAAGCACACCTGTTGCTACCTCTGCAACACGCACTGTCCTGGATGCTTGTGCAGCAATCTTGCCAATGTTTACCACTTGAGCTAGTCGCACGAGTTCGGCAATGCCACCTATGCCCTTTCCTGCCCTAAAGCCAAGTCTGGTTAGGTTTTCTGTGTTGAAGTTGCCATCAGTGTCACTTGCTTGTGGACATTGGTTACTGAGGGTTTGTAAACTGTCACTAATCTCCCGGAGCCAGATGACAACTGCATTAATCTTCTGTTCAAACTCTTTAATGAGATTGTGAACAGCTTTACGATCAGAGGACTGGTTGACCATATTAGTGATGTTGGAGGCACCAGCAGTGACTCCACCAAGTGCACCTACTCCCACACCAACTCCAGTGACAATAAGAGAGGCTCCCAAAGTGAAAGGGGCCAGTATAAGCCCCACTATGGATGTAATCCCACCCACTGCTCCAATTACTCCTCCCGTCAGACTGCCAATGGTGGTACCCTCATGAACATTCTCCAAACCATCAGCCAGGGTCCTCAGATTGTTCAGCTTGGTGTAGAGATCCTCCACGGTTGTTTTACACTGAGAAAAAATTAAATAAAATAAATAAAAATAAAATAAAAAAAACATAACACATTGGTAAAGATAGAAGGGATGAAAAAAGACAAATATGTCATTTAAAAGAAATAAAAAAAGCGTATACATGCTTTTTTAGCAGACCAAAAGCCATTACTCACATCCATGTAATAAACTTACTTTTGATCACACTCATCTAAACCCAAGAATGATGTTGAGTGTACTCAGATCACAATTACAGTTCTTCAGTAAGATTTATATTACAGCCATTTAGCAGATGCTTTTCTCTAAAGCGACTTACATCTGAGAGTAGAAAAACTGTAAAACTTTAACTTCACAGTTTTAGCTATGAAACTTGAAGGTATCTCCAAAAGATTTAGGGGTGTGAATATAGAAGCACATATTCTTTTTGTGAATGTAAATGGTCTGTATTTATATAGCACTTTTTGGACCTGGAATGATACCCAAAGCGCTTTACATTATACATCACATTCACCCATTCACACACTGATGGTGGAAGCTGCCATGCAAAGGACCTCAACAACGACCCATCAGGAGCAATTTGGGATTTGGTGTCTTGCTCAGGGACACCTCGACATGGCAACCCTCAGGCTACAAGGTGAACAGTCTAGCCACTGACCCATGCCGACCCTAATTTTACCATTTACCATTTAAAGTTCAAGTAAAGCTAATATGACACAGCTACATCTCCCTTGATATCAGAACACTCAGATTTCCTCTGCCTCACCTCTAACCTGTCTGTCTCCTGCAGCAGGTAAAGAAGCTACCGAAGAGACTGAAACGGAAAAAGGCTCCAGGTCCATATGGTGTCACCCCAGGGTTCTGAAAACCTGATAAGTACAACTATGTTGAATTCTATAGCACTTACTCAACATTAGTTTAAGTCAGGTAACAGTTTATGTGCTGTGGTAAACAGCATGTCCTATTAATGTACCTAAAAAATCACAACCAACTGAACTAAATGACTACAGGGTGTTATTGGCTCACCTCAATCAGCAAATGAAAACCTTTCAGGACCCATTACAGTTTTCTTATCATAATGGGCTTATGGTTGAAGACGCCATCATCACCCTGCTTCAGAGAGTCCACACTTATCTGGACCAATCAGGCAGCAATTTCAGGATCATGTTATTCTATTTTTCAAGAACTTTTAACACAGTTCAGTTGCTCTGTCATATGAAAAGCTCTATAAATGTTAGGTGGACACCAACACAACCACCTGGATTTATGACTGCCTAAAAACAGACCAGTTTGTGAGACTGAAAGGTTGTGTGTCTGAGATGGTGGTCAGCAACCTTGGATCACCACAAGGGACTGTACTCTCACTATTTCTCTTCACACTGTAGACCTCAGACGTCCAATACAACTGTAAATCCTCTCATCTGCAGAAATACTCTGATTACTCTGCAGTTCTGGGGTGTATTAGTGATGGACTGATCCTCATCGCAATTACATTATATTTTGTGTTATGATTGACTCAGATGCTGTTGCTGTAAAACCTTTATGTCTTCCCACACACATCACACGGCACTGTTGCTGTTTAGCTCCACATGTGACCCCTACGGACTGAATGAGTACTGAGTAAGTACTGAGTTAGTACTGAGTTAGTTATCGGCCCGCTGCTGTGCCTTCTTTCACATATGACTATGGCAGGCAGAAGAAAAAGTAGTTCCTACTGATTGTGTATAATTTAGACAAGATCCTAATATTATAGTTACTTTCCACTGTTTTCCCGCTTGTGATAAACTGCAAATTTAAAATCAAAATGATTATCATTATTTTCATTATACTTGATCATAATTTATAATAATTCAGTATTATACTTTGAAATAATCATTTATTAGTTTTAGAAATTAATTTAGTATTTACTTTATATCCACTCTGTACCAGTTTGCATTTTAATCATTAAGAAGTAGGAAATGTATTCAGCTGCATTCTTTCTCTATGTGTGTGCTCGGGAACTAAGACCGAACCACGATAAGAAGAAACGAAGATCACTGTGCCCCTGACTCCCTATATCTTATCTTAGTAGAAAACACTGAAGCCTGTAAATCCTGAAACTGTGTAATTCTGTACTGTTTTATGTACAGGGGAAGGACTTCGTGAAACTCCCCTATAAATGCATTGTAATATGTGAAAGAACTCAGTGTGTGTATCATACTCGAATGGTGCATACACTCCCTGCAAGTAAAATTGTACACATGAAGTAATGCTCTGTGTTTAGCTTTGCAGTGCTTGTGTTGGGGAGAATTTCCCTAACAGTATTGATATTTCAGCATCAATCAGCACATCACTAATTAGGACTATGTAAATATTTAAGATGGTTAAAAGCCAGTCTTGTTCCTGGAACTATAATATTATAAAGAGGCATACTATGATGCATCAGTCTCAAAACTAACCAACCCTGTTATTTAGTTGTGTATCTTAAAACTTACTTGACATAAAATGCATCTCCTCTAGATTTTAGATTTTGCAGAACTTGCAGAAAGTTTCAAAGGAATAAAGAAATGAAGTTAGAAGAATTACTTAGGAGTGATAGAGTGAAATGCAAAGTTGAAACACAGCCCCATTGATGAGGAAGCAAACAAACCAGTTCGGAGAATCAGACTTATGTGTGGTGGAAATGGTCAGGAAAACATTTCATATAATCATTGCCTTGGGACATATATCCACACACTGACTGGAGTTACATATTATGGATTAATTTAGTAAAGAATCAACATTATAGAAGATTCTAGAATTGTGTAGCTACTCAGAAAACTGCTAAGAGAGTGTAAAAATGTAAAAATGTAAAAAAATCTTGTTACTAAACTGTAATGTTATAAATAGGCTTACTATGATGCATCATTCTCAAAACTAAGCAATCCTTTTAAATGTTACAGAACATAGTTTACTCATGTTTCAGAAGAATAAAGAAATTAAGAATTACTTAGGACTGATATAGTCAAATACAAAGTTGAAACACAGACCCACAGTTGAGGAAGTAAACAAACCAGCTCAGAGAATCAGACTTATGTGTGGTGGAAATGGTCAGGGCAACATTTCACTTTATCATTGCTGTAGGACATATGTCCACACACTGAGTTACATATCTTGGATTAATTTTGTGAAGAATCAATGAAATAGAAGATTCTAGCGTAACAATAATAATTGTGTAGCCACTCATAAAACTGCTACAAGAGTATAGAAATGTCATACCTTTTCTTTGAGGCAACTAATAAAAATCGGATGTGCCAAGATCTCACTGGCTGTTGGTCTTGGTTCAGGATCCTTTTGCAGTATATCATTCAAAAGTTCACAAAGAGCTGGTGAGAAGTGTTCTGGGAGAGCTGGGTAAGCACCACTAATTATTTTAGGTATAAGTGTGACTGCAGTCTCTGCAGAGAACTAGAGGAGAAAATCAGAGAGAACAATACTTTAGAAGTACCACCATTTACAAAAAAAAAAAAAAAAAAAAAAAGGTTACCTTATTTCCCAATTCCTTACAGATATATTGCTACACGTTGCTGAAATTCTTAAACATAGAGAGTAGGTGAATAACACAAAAAACTGTACTGGTGTTTTGTTATTTTTTTTGTCAGCCTTTTTCTTATAAACCATGATAGACAATGGCCTATATTTTCCCCTTCTGTATTATGTATATATGTATCTGGCCAAAAAGAAGTGGCATAGCTAAACAAACAAACAAACAAACAAACAAAACAAAACGAAAAAAAAAAAAAAAAAGGCTCAAGACCTTTCTTTTTAGTCTAGCTTATACCTGAATTTTATTTGCTTTTGTTTAGAATTTTACTCATTTAATCATATATTCTTATATTTTTACTATCTATTTACATGGCTTTCTGTTTTATTGTTTTACTGTTCATTTATTCATTCATTCATTCAGTCATTCATTCATTCTTTCTTTCATTCATTCATTCATTCATTCATTTGTTCGTTCATTCATTCATTCATTCATTCATTCATTCATTCGTTCATTCGTTTGTTTGTTTGTTTGTTTGTTTGTTTGTTTGTTCGTTCGTTCGTTCATTTGTTCGTTCATTCATTCATCTTATTTTATTTGATATTTTTCCTGAACTCCTTTATCTGCATTTTTATCTTGTCACTCTTATCAGTTTTTATTGTTTTTACGTTTATTTATTCTTGTTTTTACTGTTTAACTCCAGTGTTTTCCTCCTGGGGATCCTTCACACCGGTGGCTCTGCCTGCTCTGTCTGCAGGGTTGTTGCCATGGTGACTTCCCTTGTCTGGGCGGCTGGGGGTCCTGCTCTGCAGCCCTGTGGCTGTGGAACACTCGGCCTACCCTGGCCTGGGTGGTTCCTGTGGGGGCACCCTCTGTGGTCATGGGTACGCTGGCTTCTGGTGTGACTGGATCCCCAAGATATTGTTTCCTCACAGCAGTGTCAAGCCAGATGTTTTCATGTTTTCAACTACTTTTATACTTATAAGTTCAGGGACAGTTATTGGGGATGGGAGTTCATCTTTGTACAAAATAGGGTATAGGTGGGCGGGGCGAGTGTGCATGAAGCTTGGTTTGTATGTGTGTGAGTTTGTGTGCGCCTGTGTGTGTATGAGGTGTGCCTATTTTATTTTTTGTTATAATTTTGATGTGAAGGCTTTTAAATCTTGTATTGAATATGCATGATTTGTTTTTATCGTGTTCAGCACTTTGTGTTGCCATGTGCATGAAAGGTGCTATATACATAAAATTTGATTTGATTTGATTTGATAGCTAGACTTTTATACATGGGGTAGGGGGGCTCCATAAACAAAGAGACAAAATGATTGTGTCCCTCTCTCAAACATCCTTGCACTTGTAACTGCTAGTTGCAACTGCTTGCAACTGATGTCATGTTAGAAAAACACGAGACATAAAACATCTTTCATTGATAAAATTAATGTAGTGCTACCATATAACTAGATTAGCACATGCTGCATAATTTCATGATGACATCAAATTAAAAGCCTTGCATAACAAAAGTAATTGTACTTGCACAGGGACAAAATGTCTTCTAGAAACCGGAAGCCAAATGTCAACATTTTAAATTGATAAGTAAAAAGGAAACTGCAGTGGCTCTGGGGATCTATGTAGGTCTATGAAAACATTTCTGTCCTCGTGCTCCAGTGACCTGTCGATCACCTGTGGTGGCACCTGGAGTGTCCAATCAAATTTACAGGGGACCAAGGCCACCACGGCCACCAAAAATACAAATTAAAATTTAAAATGATGGATTTGACTGGTAAATAAGTATAAATGCTCCTGTGAATGTCTTAGGTGAAACTTACCGCTGACTTTGTGGTACAAAGCTCAAAAAGTATGCACCCCACTGACCAGATGTCACTAAAAACAAATAATGTTAGATTAGTACAGACAGACAGACGGACGAATGGACAGACAGACAGACAGACAGACAGACAGACAGACAGACAGACAGACAGACAGACAGATAGATAGATAGATAGATAGATAGATAGATAGATAGATAGATAGATAGATAGATAGATAGATAGATAGATAGATAGATAGATAGATAGATGGTAGAAAAAGCTGTGTACCTTTTTGAATCATAGGTCCCAACTGTGAAGACTTCAGGTGCCAAATAATTTAAGTTTTGTTTTGAATCTGCATTTGATGTGTTTTTCCTTCTGTTGAGTCACAGGACAAATACATTAATTAGTCAAATTAGTTAGTCCAGTACAATTTCAATACAATTCCAATATTCTTTGTTAAAATGTTAACACTAATAGACTGTATTGCTTTTCTAGTATTTTTGACCATTCAAAACACTTTTACAATGTAAGTCACATTAACCCAGTCAAACACACACTCACATAGCACTTCCTAGGAAATGTTTATTTGGTGCTCTTCCCTATAACAAACATTCACACTCAAATGAGCACATCAGAGGCAATGTGCAGTTTACTACTTTGCCCAAGTACACCTCAACAAAAAGCCAGGTTCTACCCATCACCCTTTCAACTAACAGACAGCCTCATGTGGCTGATTTTAATGCGGCTAAACCATCAATGAGCAATGAAGGCAGCTATCCATCTTCAAAGTGCTGCAAAGTGAAGAAATGACTATATAATTCTTAATCTAGGAAAACACCACCTTTCTGTTTAGGGTAATGCTTGAGTTTGCATTTTCTTTATAAGCCAATAATGGACAAAATGTTGGAAAGACAAACACACTACACAAATAATTTTCCCTATCACAGTTGTTACCTGTTTAGTTATCTATCCTTTCAGTAACATCTGAAACATACACAAAAATAAATAAATCCAATCAACAGACCAGTACTTTCTTTTCAATTCTCTCCATAAGCTGGGGGTCATCAGAACCCTTTCGTATTGAGTAGACAACAATTCCATCAAAGCAAAAGCCAAAGAGAAAGCAACGAAACACCTGAACACTGCTCTTAAAGATTGTGACTAAATGGGTTAGACATTTGTTTAGCTGTTATACATTATACATTGTTATGCTAACTTTTTCACTTTTGCATGCAAGACGCAAATAAGAGAAGTGCAACTGTGCAGAAGTATCCCAAGCACAAGCTTCTTTTCTAGCATCTTGCCTACGTCACTTCACTGTTTGGTTTACATCTTGACTTTTCAGATGAACTCTTTTAAATGCATAGATGTAACTGAACCATAGAAACAATGTTTCAAATTTTGATTTTCAGAAGTGTATATTCCTCATTGAGTATGTCCCGCGCTCTGACTGTAATGCCTCTTGTAAGACTAAAAGGACACAATAGCAGATTGACTATTTCAGCTCCTCATCCTGGTAGGGCAGAGCCTCCTAGCACAAACACCATACAGGGAGAAAGAATGAGAAGAAAAAGAAAAGGGAAGATGTTACCATTCCTCATGTAACTGGAACATTTAACAAACACAAAATATCTGAGGTTTTAAAACCCAGTCACATTATCCAAGAGAAACCGCTTCATCCTAAAGACCAGACGCCACACTGCACTTGACACAGACGGATGACTCAAAACTGAACTGTTGTTCTGGATAAGAGTGAAACATCATTAAGAAACTAAACCCAGTCCAGTTGACTTGACCCAACTGGACTCAACTCCCTAAAAAATGGGAGTTTTCAGGCCAAAACGGGAGTATTGACAGGTTTGGAGAAGCAGCTCAGCAATCATACAGATCTGTCTCCAGGGGGAGAATCTGATAGTCTGTGATCTCCAACTTTATTTTTGTCTACTGGAGAGAGAGAGAGAGAGAGAGAGAGAGAGAGAAAGAAATACTTAAAAGTTATTAATTTAGTTTGTGTATGCTCCTGATGAGAGGACCGACCAGTAACCCACACGGTCAAGATATATTGCAGGACGAGTTATTCATACGTGCTACATAGACAGCCAGCTGACATGAAAAGCCTTGTGTATCTTGCTGCTGCTGTTGCTGAGTAAAACTGAGCAAGAAACACAACTTGTAATGTTAGCAAATGTTAACAGGCAGGCTCGGTTTGATTATGCATGTTACGGCCCAGGCTTTGGCCTCGGTCTTGTATGTAAATATCTGTGTTTGGTTGCAACCAGGTGATTTGGCTTTTGAAAATGTCAAATCACTATTGGTTCATGCACCTGTACTTTCTGCACCAGACATGACTAGGCCGTTTAAGCTGGAAGTTGATGCAAGTGCTGTGGGAGCTAGTGCTGTCCTACTGCAGGAACGTAATGACGGAGCTGATCATCCCATGTGTTACTTTTCCCATAAGTTTGTCCAACACCAGCTCAACTACTCCACCATTGAGAAGGAGGCTCTGGTCTTGCTCTTGGCACTCCAGCACTTTAAAGTGTACCTTGGGTGTTAGAGTAAGTGAAGTTGACAGTTTAAAGTTAACAGTTTAAAGTTTCTCCCTTAAGGATGGGTAATGATTTGCGGTCTCACCCACCCTGCAGAGGACAGGATGTGGTGGTCACAGCTCTGTGTGATAAGGGTCATAAAGTGTTGTATGCTAATGTGTTTCCCTGTTTGAACTTTGCGAGAACTTTGCTTGCTCTACTGAAGTGTGATAGCTGCTCAATAAAAAGGCTGCACTGGGGTTGAGACTTCGGAGTTGACACCAGACACTCTCTGAGTGCTGAACCACCGTCTCTCCCCATCGCGATGAAGCTGACTTCACTCTGAGTTCTTTGTGTGTTTTTTTTTTTTTTTTTTTTTTGTTTTGCTTGGCGCCTCCGTCCTGGTCGGACGCCTGTTGCAGCAGCTCCAGTTCTGCGGGTGCTTTTACTGTTATTTAGTATTTATTTAGTATTTATTTTATCTTTCCTTTGGTTTTTCGCTGTGTTTATTATTTATTGCAACGGAACAGCAATGGTTTTTGTATGCTCCAAGTTCTTCTTTTCACTTTTATTGCTGCTCTCGTTACTCCTCGTAACCCGGAGCAACGCTCACAGTGGCAGGCCCATTGTTTACTCTCGCGACCAGCTGTTAGCGCTGAGTAAACCTGTACTGTCGCCGGGGGTCAGGCACGATATCCCGAAGGAGCTACGGAGGAGACGCCGGGGATGCAGAGCCGGAGTGAGGGTGAAGGCAGGGAAGTGGAGATACAAGCCTGCTGTTCCTGCCATCATAATGGGGAATGTGCGCTCTCTGGCGAACAAGATGGACGAGCTGGCGGCGCTGATTAAAACACAGAGGGAGTACCGTGGGTGCAGTTTACTGAGTTTTACGGAGTCGTGGCTGCACTCACATATTCCGGACCACAGCGTTGCTATACCCGGCTTTGTGACCGTGCGGGCGGACAGAGACGTGACAGACAGCGGTAAGAAGAAGGGAGGAGGGATTGTGCTTTATGTGAATGAACGTTGGTGCAATCCCGGACACGTCCGTGTCAAGGAACTTCTCTGCAACCCAAACGTGGAACTGCTGGCTGTTGGGCTACGGCCGTATTACTTGCCAAGAGAGTTTACATCAGCCATTGTGGTAACTGTTTACATTCCCCCATCAGCTGATGCGGAGGCCGCCGCTGACGTCATCAGCTCCATCGTCTCCCGGTTGCAGACGCAGCAACCAAATGCCTTCATGGTAATCACAGGGGACTTTAATCATGCTAGCATGGACAGAACACTGACTGACTTCACTCAGTATGTGGACTGCTCCACTCGGGACAATAAAACTCTGGACCTACTGTATGCAAACGCACAGGGAGCATACAGTGCAACCGCCCTTCCCCCCCTTGGCAGGTCAGATCACAACCTGGTTCTGCTTTCACCAAAGTATGTGCCTATTGTCCGGCGGCAGCCTGTGCCCACAAGGAGAGTGAGGAGGTGGACACAGGAGGCTGAGGAGGCCCTGCAGGACTGCTTTGACTGCACAGACTGGGATGCACTCTGCCTGCCTCATGGGGAGGACATCAACAATATGACGGACAGCATCACGGAATACATCAAATTCTGTGAGGACACTGTCATGTCCTCCAGGACTGTTAGATGCTTCCCAAACAACAAGCCGTGGATCACTAGCAACCTGAAGACCCTACTCAACAAGAAGAAGAGAGCCTTCAGGTCTGGAGACAGGGAGGAGTTGAGGAGGGTGCAGCACCAACTGAGGGACAAGTTGAGGGAGTGTAAGGACTCTTACAAGAGGAAGCTGGAGGCCAAACTCCAGAAGAACAACATGAGGGAGGTGTGGTCTGGAATGAAGGAGATCACAGGATGTGGGGGGAGAGGCAGACTGACTGATGGTAATAGGGAGAGAGCTAATGAGCTTAACACCTTTTTCAACAGGTTTAGCTCTCAGACTCCCCCTGTCTCCTCTGCCCCTACCCCAGCCATCCCACACCTCCCCCCTCCTCTTCCAACTGCTCCACTGCTCTCCCCTCCCCCCCCTACAGTGAGCCCACTGGATCAGACTGGACTTCAACCCATAACACCTCCCCCCGCCCCAACCCCTTCCCCTGGCTTGACTGTAACAGCCTGGCAGGTGAGGAGACAGCTGGAGAGACTGAACAGACACAAGGCTGCTGGCCCGGACGGTATCAGCCCCAGGATACTGAGGACCTGTGCCAGCCAGCTGTCTGTAGTTCTCCAGCACCTCTTCAATCTGAGCCTCAGCCTGGAGAAGGTGCCACAACTTTGGAAGACCTCCTGCCTGGTTCCTGTTCCTAAGAAGTCATCTCCATCTGGCCTCAGTGATTACCGTCCAGTTGCCCTTACATCACATGTGATGAAGGTGCTGGAGAGGCTGGTGTTGGCCCACCTGAGGCCGCTGGTGAAACCTTCTCTCGACCCTCTGCAGTTTGCCTACCGGCCACGTGTGGGGGTGGATGATGCTGTCATCTATCTGCTGCAGCGAGCTCACTCGCACCTGGATGGTAGTGGAGGCATTGTGAGAGTCACATTCTTTGATTTCTCCAGTGCCTTCAACACCATCCAGCCTTCTTTACTGAGTGGGAAGCTGCGGCTGATGGGTGTCGGCGGGTCCTCTGTCTCCTGGATCGCTGATTACCTGACAGACAGGCCGCAGTTTGTCCGGCTGGGCGGTGTCCTGTCTGATGTGGTGATGAGTGATGTAGGAGCCCCGCAGGGCACTGTGCTCTCTCCATTCCTGTTCACCTTATACACCACAGACTTTCAGTACAACTCAGAGTCATGTCACCTTCAGAAATATTCTGACGACTCTGCAGTTGTTGGGTGTATAAGTGGTGGACGGGAGGAGGAGTACAGGGGGCTGGTGGACGGATTTGTGGAGTGGGCGGGTAACAATCACCTGCTGCTTAATGTGGACAAGACCAAAGAGATGGTGTTAGACTTCAGGAAGAAAGGATCAGCTCCACAGCCCCTCTGCATCCTGGGTAGTGATGTGGACACGGTTGAGGAATATAAATACCTGGGAGTGACTATTGATAACAGACTGAGCTGGAAGACCAACAGCTCAGCTGTGTACAAGAAGGCCTGCAGCAGACTCTACTTCCTGAGGAAGCTGCTGTCGTTCAACGTGTGCAGCAAGATGCTGGAAATCTTTTACCAGTCTGTTGTGGCCGGTGCCCTGTTCTCATCTGTGGTCTGCTGGGGGGGCAGCATTGCAGCCAGTGACACCAACAGACTGAACAAACTGATCAGGAAGGCTGGCTCTGTCATTGGCTGCAGACAGGACACTTTAGAAGCAGTGGTGGAGAGGAGGACACTGAACAAACTGTTATCTATCTTGGATAACCCGGACCACCCTCTCCACCCTGTGCTGGACAGACAGCGGAGCTCCTTTTCCAAAAGGCTCAGACAGCTTCGCTGTCTCAAGGACCGCTTTAGGAAATCTTTCCTGCCACACGCAATAAGACTGTTTAACTCATCATCATGGTCTCAGAGATAACAATATGAGTGACTGTTGTAACTGGTGAATTTTTGCACTGACTGGATCAACCTTGCACAGTTAAACTCCTCATCTTCACTACTAATCATTGCACTGGACTATATTATTCGCTGGCTATTCTCACTCTTACTGTGTATAGCTAAATATCTCCTTGTATAAGTCTTGTAAATATTGAAATTTTTATACTGTTTTTCATTTTTTTTTTGCTACCTTAAGAAGCACAACTGCTAAATGACTGTACCGCTGCAACACCTAAATTTCCCAGCTTGGGATGAATAAAGTACTTCTATTCTATTCTATTCTATTCTATTATTTTATGATAGAAAAATACCCATCATTGGGTCTAGCACAGCACCTGTTGTTGTGTTTACAGATCATAACCCCCTTGTATTTCTGTCACATATGTACAATCACAATCGGGGGGGGGGGGGGGTCTGGATCTTGCTCTTTGCTCTTGGGGCCTCGACGCCCTTTGCTCTGGCCACCCTGGATGGTAAATGAGATGTGATGAGGTTGTCTAATTGTGTCTGCCAGTAAACAACTTGTGAGATGTTACACTTAAAAGAAATTTAAAAAGTCAAAAAAGTCGGTTAAAAAGTCAACCGGAGTCCAGAGGAAATCCCTTGCTTGTCTGTCTATCGTCTCGTTGTCCCTGTCTTCCAGAACATAAGAAGCTACTAAGAAGCCACAAATGGATGGATGTCACAAGGCAGGCTCCAGATATTCACATGTGGTCGACCTGTGACTGCAGCTGACCCTATTTCTGCAACTCCAACATTAGTCAGCAAAACTGTGTATAGCAAGAAGAGGACCATAAATTTGGGTTCAGAGATCAGTTAGAGAGTGCTGACTGTAGCAGGCACCAGACTCCATTCTGTATTAGTCCAGGGACAGGTAATACGACCCAGACCAGAGCTTTGTTTGGACATTTCTAATACTATTGTAATTGATAAATATTTGAAACGGGAGAGAAGCAGTTTGTTTTCACTGGCCTGCAGTCCACTCTGAAGGAGAAGAGAAAAACCCAAGGAGTCAGAAGGTGATTATTAGTACTCTATGGGGCTGAGTTATGACAAGGGAAAAACTGCTGCGCTATTTAACATTTGCTGCGCAGTTTTGCTCTGGTTATGTTTCTACGATTAGCGCCTGATCTATTAAGACTGCTCCTGTTATCATTTGCGGAGCAAACAGCAGTATTTAAATGAGGATTTAGCGGCGCTGTTTGCTCTGTCATGTAAGGTTCTGGAGAGCAAGGAAACCGCAAACGCAAAATTAACTTTTATCCGATAGAAGTTGAGACAAATAAAGGAGACAAATAAAAATATTGCGGAAGTCGAGGAAAAAAATCTAAATGTCACCAGAAATGCTGCAATATAGTTTCATATTCAAGTTCAATTTATTTATAAGGCACACTAACAACAACCTTTAGGAACCAAGGTATTGTACATATAAAAACATGCAAGGAACAAATAAGAAATAATAAAGGTTTAAAAGCTATAAAGAAATAATAATAATAATAATAATAATAATAATAAAAGACAGGCATGATAAAGTCTTTAAACTTATCCAGCAATTCTAATATTGCAACGCTGGATCGTCTCCACAATCCTCTTCTCTGGCATTCTAAATATATTAATATAATAGAAAAAAATGCATTATCTTAGTCGCCTTTCATGGTGTCTGTGCCTCCTCCTTAAAATTATTACTGCAGCCATTGCGCGTATACTGTTGTGCCAATTAGCACCTGCTTTTCAGAAACGCTATTTTTAGAGCAAACATAAACACCGCAAACTCTTTGCGGGCTACATGAATCCCACTGCTGCGCAAACCAGATTTATTTGCATAGTCTCCTCCCACTAATGTGCACTTTCTGGCCGGAACGCCCATAATGCATATGCAGTAGCTTCAGAAACGCAAAGTGGAGAGCGGCGCAGTTTTGCCAGGATAACTGACGCAGTTCCATGTTTGCGGCTTTGATAGATAAGCTTGGGCCGATTTTAGCGGAGCAAAGCCGTCTGCACCTGTTTTAGTACACGCAAAGCGTTAATAGATCAGGGCCTATGTCTGTAGAAAGGAGTACCCACCAGTATGGGTGTGTGGGAAACTAGTATGCATTCTTAATGTTGGAAAGTAATACTTTTTAGGGGTTTTTCTTTCTTCAGTTTATATACAAGCTATTTTTGTTTAGGTTTTTTTTATGTGTGTGTCTTTGGTACTTTGGTTGTTGTTGTGATGCATCTTATTGTTGTTGTCTTGATAATTCTTTAGGAGCTCCTAATGACTGTCAGCTTTGTTTACCTGTTAAAGCTGTAAGGAATTTTCTGTTGTGTTTCTGTACAGGTGTAGCACTTGGTTGTCTGGTGTTAGGTTGGATTGAAGGGTTGTTGCCTCTTTCTAATGTATCTTTGTCTCCTCTTCCTTTTTTCCACTTTTACTTCTCTCCATTGCTGTCATTTTTTTGTCCCCCCATTCAGCTCCAGCAGGATTATATAAATTCCATAATACCAAATAAATAAGATAAAACAATGTATTTAATGAAGAAACAAAGGAAAATGAAGAAATAAAAAATTAGATTATCAGGAGGAGCCTTTTCCCCATAACGCTCCCCTTGGCAGAACAAATTTGTTCGACACAACACAGCAGCCTGACCATTATTCTGTTTGCTACAATGCTGGTCAGGACAAGTAAGGAAAAAAAAAACAAACAAAAAAAACAAACAAACAAAAAAAAAAAACATCAAGATAAGAAAAATCAAAAACAAAATGTCATAAAGATGAAATAATAAAGACCAAACATACACACACACACACACACACACACACACACACACACACACACACACACACACACACACACACACACACACACACACACACACACATACATGCACACACACAAAGAAAAATAAAATAATAAAAAAACTGTACATTACTTTTGATGGAAAGCCTCAAATCCACCCAAGCGCACTATTCCAAACTCTGTGAGGAAAATGTTCTAAAGAAAATGAATCAAGTATAAATTAATACCATAAAGACAAACTATTTAAAAAAGGAAATAAATAAATAAAAGTGTTTAAAAATGTTCACTCCAAAAACACATCTAATTGTAAATAAATATGTACAAATTATTAAAAATAATAATGATATATTACACCATTACAGAACTGTCGTGTCTGGAAACAATTGATGCAACATTTTATGATATTCCATAATGTCTTTTCAGTGTTTGTGATGTATTTATAGTACCTCTGGTGTCAGATCTTTGTGAAGCAAACCTTTGTCATGAATAGTTCGCAGAGCAATGCAGATCTCAGCCATCCTGCTAAGTACCTTGAAAACAAGTTAGAGCATGATTATAATTGCAAAAACATATCTCAGTTGGGATGACAAACTAAATATCATACAATTTTGAATCTATTTTAATCCCAAAATTAGTTGTGCAGATCAATAACATACCTCAGATTCTTGTGGAGGTTCTTCCATTTCTTGGATCTCTTTTGCAAGGTTTCCTCCCTGACAGTACTCCATCACTACATAGTACATGTTTTCTGTTTTATCTTCGTGACAACATAGAAAAAGAAAACAATGTCAATGTTTACAAAAATTATGTGTGGTATGAAAAATGCCTCTCACAAATACAAAAAGACTGTGTTAATCTTTAACTCAATGTCAAATCTCGCTTGTTTATATAGCACATTTTCTACATCAAGCTAAACGTAGTTTAAAAACACAATGATTTGAATGTGTAATTCAGAAAGTTTTTAAACATCATTAACATACTCATGTATGTTAATGATGTTTGATAGAAAATTGAGCTTTCTTTTAAAGATATTCAGAGGCCATCATCTGTGACAAATCTCTTTTAATTGCATACATTTTTGTGTATAGACTTTCAGTCTAACATGAACCTGAGATAGTTTGTCAAAACGTACCAGTGAAAGAGTTCTTGCAGTCCACAATATGTGGATGGCTTGTTGTTTTGAGGACTTCTATGTCTTGACTCTGTTCAAAAACACCACAAGCATTAAGATCATTAAGAGCTCACCGTAACTGTATAATGGATGAACAGTTATCTCTGTTTAACAAAAACATAACATTTTCACATGTACACAGACTCAAAGGTCTGTTAAACTCCCACAGAGCCAAGAACCTTATTTATGGACTGAACATCAAATTTTACGACACAAGGATTATTTTAGTGGTACACATCATAAGAATTCATAATGATTGGTTTATGCTGCATATAACAATGTGATTGTATTAATGTAAACTATTAACAGCGTGAGTTTTAAGAATATAATGTGTAGCCCTAAGGCTATTCTTGTCATTCATTCCTACTCAAATTAAAATGTTTGTGTAATAAACAGTAGTTCATGAAGTGTAAACATGTTGGAAATGTGGATTATACAATGTTAAAAACAGTCATGTTACATACAGTTAGAAGTCAGAGTTAAAAGAGGTTTAGTTGTAAAATGCATTCATATTGGGTTGTTGGCACAAATGACATAAGACCACGTTTATTGTGGGGTAGTGAAGCATCCTTTTATTCTCTCAGCTTTGTATGTGTATTCTTAACCAATCCTGTCCGCAGTTTATTTCGGTAGGAGGGACTTAGCGTCACCTACGTTGACAACACGTTGGTAATAGCAGAGGCTGTTTTATAGGTGTCCGAGAAGGACTGCTGTAAGCTGTAAACGCATTCTGAAAGAATTCCTAACTTCCCAGACTGACAAAGAGTCGTCCTGTGGTCTATGTGTGTGAACTCTGTGAAGCTGCCAGAGGTAAATTTATGTGTTTTAATGTGCTTGGTGCTGCTGTTCACTTGTAATATGCATGAGACGAGCTAAACTGCTAACTGTTAGCTTAGCCTGGTCGTAGACCTTCACACTGTTTATTCTGTGTTGCTGTCCGCAAATGCTAATTTGAGTAAGACATTCGGTAGGTTATTTGCCATGACTAGCTTATAGTTTATTTATTAAGAGGAACTGTGTGATTCAGGACCGGACATTGGCCATACGAGGGAGAGAGTAAGGACCGGGAGAGCCCTGGACCGTGGGAAAGGCTATAGCTGCTGTACTTGACTGTGGTTCGTTGCCACGTGTGGCTGTGCACTTCACCCCCCTTGCCGCTGAAACTACAACCTGCCATTTGCCCTGTCCCCCTTCTCCATCTATGACTGTACCGATTTGTGAGTACTCTTAACGCTTTGCACGTGCCTTTTGTTTATGCTGATTCAAGACAGCGAACCGGCCATTTGTTTCTGGCCTCCACGCTCACAAGCATCTTCCGGGCCTACAACGTTTATTATTTTAGCCCAGAATGAATGAGTGTGTGAGTGTGGGCTGTGGGATTCTGAATTCACTGGTCATTTGATCTATCATTGGTCATTTGATCTATCATTTTCATGCAAGTTATCAGGGATTATTTGTGAGCTGTACTTACCAGTTAGAGTTTGGAGTGATCTGTGTAACTTAAAGGTCAACAGTGAACACAGTTAATATTTTCCAGATCCAGTTCAAAATTGTAAAACAAATTAGTATTCTTGTCTTACTAAATCCTGTGTATCATTGCCAATGGTCCAACTTCAGGATAAAGTGAAAACAAGTTTCAGTGAACTTTTATTTTAATGGGAAGTACTAACTCTTGTGTACTTCTTAGAACACAATTGGAGGCACCGGCAAATTATTTTATATTATCATAGGTTGCGCCAGATGAACTCAGGCCCTGTCCCACTGTACTACAACACAACTACTTTTTGGCCGTCTAAATTCATTAGCTACATGGGACTGGGGTTACAAATGGAATAAACAGACTGATTTAAGAAGTGATTTTAGAGATTGGAGAGAGCCAGCTCCAGAACACGAGTTACATAATGTAGAAGGAGGCAAAGAAGGATGGTCTCTTTGCTTTTAGCTGGATGGAGAGTCCCCATTCATGTAGGGTTGTCATGGTTCCTGGGTTTAGGTGTGTTCATTGGTTTGTGTTAGGTTTTGTCTTTGTTTGGGTTTCTGGTTTTGTCATGTTAGTTCAGTTTGTTGTTTTCCCTCATGTGCTCTGTGTTTTCTGTTCTTGGCTCATTAGATCACCTGGTCTGATTTCTCATTCACTTCACCTGTTCCTCATTGCTCATTCTGTGTATATATGCCCCTTGATTTTCAGTTGTCTTTGTCAGATCCTTATGGTTTATCTCTGTTATGTATGGTTTCTTCCCTGTAATATGTGGTTCCCTGTTCCTGAGTTTTTTGGGAAATAAACCCTGATACCAGCACCTTTCTGCCTCCTGCCTGAACTGCCTGCATTTTGGTCCTCACCTCCTCACATTTAACAGAAGGATCTGACCAACCATGGACCCAGCAGAAGGCAATCAGGAGCAGGACCCGGTGGTCCTCCTTTCGTCTGAGGACATCTTGGCAGTGCACAAGGTAGTCAAAGCCTTTATTGACACTCTTGCAGAGAACACTGGACTGAGCTCCTGTCTTCACAACCTACGTCTCCAGTGTCACCGCCAGCTCCAAAGTCCATGTCTCCAGTGTCACCACCGGCTTCGAGGTCCATGTTCCCGGTGTCGCCACCGGCTCCACGGTCCATGTCACAGGTGACGCCACGGGCTCCAAGGTCCATGTCTCCGGTGTCGCCACCAGCTCCCAGGTCTGCTCCAGTGTCTCAGCGCCCCACGCCAGCTCCCGGGTCTGCTCCAGTGCCTCAACGTCTGACGCCTGCGCCCAGGTCCTGCCAGCTCCTCAGTGTCCGACGCCTGCGCCCAGGTCTGCTCCAGTTCCTCAGCGTCTGTTGCCTGTGCCCAGATCCATGTTGCTTCTGCCTTTTGTCCCTGAGGGGGTCCCTGGTCAAGACACCGCTCTTCTGATTCCTGTTCCTGAGGGGGTCCCTGATCGAGACGCCTCTCTTCTGGTTCCTGTTCCTGAGGGGGTCTACGGTCGAGACGCTCCTCTCCTGTTTCTGACTCCTGTCCCTGAGTGGGTCCCTGGTCGAGACGCCTCTCTTCTGATTCTTGTTCCTGAGGGGGTCCTTGATCGAGATGCCTCTCTTCTGGTTCCTGAGGGGGTCTCAGGTCGAGACGCTCCTCACCTGCCTCTGGTTCCCGGCTCCGAGGGGGTCTCAGGTTGAGACGCTCCTCACCTGCTCTTGGTTCACGGCTCCAAGGAGATCGCTCCTCTGCCGCCACCTGTGGCCCACGCCACCTAGGAGATCACTCCTTTGCCGCCACTTGTGGCCCACGCCACCGAGAAGATCGCTCCTCCGCACCACCTGTGGCCCACGCCACCGAGGAGATCACTTCTACTCTGCCTCTGGCACCTGGGCACGCCATAATATGGATGTTACACAACCCCCTAGAGACTAAGCTCCTGTCTGTGCGACCTCCTGGTCGCTTTCCAGACATCTTGTTAACCTCTGTTTGTCTTCCAGAGATTTCACTCCAGTCTCCGCATCTTCCAGAGATTCAGCATCTTTCGGCTTGGTTTTCTGGCCGAATCCCAGTGACTCAGCTCCTGTCTGTGCAACCTCCTGGTCGTCCTCCAGAGACTCAGCTCCTGTCTGTATGACGTCCTGGTCACCCACCAGAGACTCAGTCCCTGTTAAAGCGACTGCCCAGTCGTCCACCAGACAACATATTAATGTTTGTTAGTCTTCCATTGATTCAGTCTGTGCTCCTGCTAAAGATCCAGTTATAGTGTGCACTGTTTTCTGGAGGTCCAGCTCCAGTCCGTGCAGCCCCCTGGCCGTCCGCCAGAGTTCAACAAAAGTTGATCCTTTATCAGCGCATGCGTTGTTTTGCTCTAGCTTTGGAGTGTTACTCTTTAGCACCCCCCACAGCCTTGTAGTATGTACTACAGCAGTGTCGTGGGGATGTTGAAGCCTTTCTCCTAGTTTTTGCCACCTTTTTCACACCTGAACTGACTTCAGTGCCATGTGGACATAGCCTTAGAAAAAGACGATCCTCAAAGAACAAACAGCTATGGACTTACAATCTGCACTTCTGAGTTCACCTGCTCACTCAAGTCTTCCTGGTTTTGGGACATGGTGGGCTTCAAAGACTTTGTACTGAGGGCTTTGCCTTGGCCACTGAAAAAATTACAATATCCCGAGACAAAGAGAAAGAAGAGTGGTTTGGACTGAATTATTTATTCGTCCTCTCTCCAGTGTATTGACACAGGAAACTGAGGCTCTGTCTTTGGTTCAAACCAGCAGCTCTGCTATGGATAAACTAGTAGTGTGCTAAGAAAAGATGGGAAAGATAGCGCCGGTGTATGTGGCTGCTCGTCAGTTGCTCTCCCTTTGGTTTGTGTTTTTGCTGATTTTATGCCTGGGCTCCCAACTTTCGGAATCTCTGCTGATGTATAATCGGCAGTTTCTTCTAGAATTTCAGTACAATGCTGTAGTTCCATTAAAGTTCAGCTATAGCCATCGTACAACTCTCCCCCCGTTGCTATCGGGCATTCTGGTTTACCTGTTCAGGGCGTCACCCCCCCTCCCACTGCAGAAATGCCCCCACAAATGCGACAAACACGGTGGTCATCTGGTGAGGCTGAAGGCATCCCTGGCTCGCTTCTCGTGTTTTCCCAACTGGGATCTGGTTCCTACGCGGTGCCCTGGCATTCCCTGGATCCTCCTGATGTCTGCCTTGTACCTGTCGCTGGCTTTGTGGGCCAACCCCACCACTCCTGTTCTCCTTGACTCCGTCAGCATGGGGTGAATCCCAGGAAAATGCCATGCCGCTGATCATGCTGTGTTAGCCTGCCTGGCTAGGTCGGCTAACCCCGTCACCACACTCAACTTTGGTCTGCTCAACATCTGTTCTCTTATGCACAAGGGGGATCTCGTCCAGGATCTCATTTCGGACTGTAAGTTGGATTTTCTCTGTTTAACTGAAACGTGGCAACAGCCCAATGACTTGATTAATCTCAATGCATCCGCTTCACCTGAGTTTGTTTACATGTCTAAACCTCCAGTAGAGGGGGTGGTCTCGCTATGATTCTCTGCCAGCAGTGGCAATTAAAGCCGTTTGAGGCTCTGGCGCTTAATTAATTTGAATATATGGCCTCACAACTTTCTGGTTCAACTCCCATTATTCTATGTATTGTGTACCGACCACCTAAACCTAATAAGGACTTTTTGAATGACTTTTTTTTTTAATGACTTTGCGACTCTTCTGGCTCATCTATCCTCACTCTCTCCAAATCTGATAATAATCCTCTTTCCAGAGACTTTGGATCCTGTCTTTTTTTCCTGTCAGTTTTGGACTACAACAATGTATAAATTTCTCACTCCAAAAATCATATTCTGGACTTGGTTTGCTGCTTTGGTATAATTCCTACTGATTCTATAGCCCATCACATTCCCTTCTCCGATCATAAATTAATCTCAAATCTCAAATTAAGTGTTTCTCTTTATAAAAACCCACCCTCCCTGTTTCATTTTCTTCAGGAAAATCAAGGATATCAATCTCGACACACTGTCTTCTGCCATAAATAATTTTTCCACTCCTGAAAATTTAGTTTCTCACTACAATGATAACCTCAACAACCTTCTTAACATCTTTGCTCCACTGAAACACAGATGTGTTTCTTTCTCCTGCTTTGCTCCATGGTTCACTTCGCCCTGCGCCGACTTAAAGCCAAGGACGCTGGCTTGAACGCCTTGCCAAGAAATGGACATAAGGACATGTACAATAGCCACATTCTTCTATATAAGAACTGTATTGCTTCAGCAAAATCCACATACCATTCAGGCTTAATCTGTTCTAATGAAGGAAATTCTAAATCTCTCTTTTCACTGTTCAATAATATCACAAAACCTCTGGACATGTCCCTCCTCATCTTTACTCAGCTGACTTCTGCAATTCCATTTTGTCCTTCTTTACCTAAAAATCTCAAATATCCATCAATAGCTTGCCACTGGAGGAGCTACTGTCTCCGTCGCAGACCCTCTTCCTCCATTTCTTTCTATCCCACACCCGTTCTCAGATTTCACTCTTCCATCCCCATCTGATATTTCTGAACTGATTCAGAAATCCAAACCTTCCACCTGCCTATTTGACCTTTTCCCTACAGTCCTAGTCAAAGCATGTCTCCCTTCACTGGTTCCTCACATCACTGCCATCATTCATTCCTCCCTCAACACCGGATATGTTCCACTAGTCTTCAAGACTGCTGCTGTCACTCTGATCATCAAAAAACCTGGTGCGGATCTGTCTGACTTCAATAATCTTCATCCCATTTCTAATCTTCCCTTCCTCTCCAAAATTCTTGAAAAGGTTTTTGCCTCTCAGCTCCACAAACACATCACTAATAATAACCTTAATGAACAATTCCAGTCTGGCTTCCGTCGTTTTCACAGTACAGAATCTGCTCTGTTAAAAATCCCTTATGACTTGCTGATGGCAGCTGACTCACAATCCTTATCCTCTTAGATCTCAGTGCAGCATTCAACACCATCTCACACATCCTCCTAAATAGACTGGCAACCCTTGGTGTTTCTCATACATCTCTCACTTGGTTTTCCTTGTATCTCTCCAACCGCACGAAGTTTATTCAACTCAAGGCCCTACCTTCCGAGTCACTCCCCGTCTCGGCCGGTGTACCCCAGGGATCAGTCCTAGGCCCCCTATTGTTCATCACTTATCTTCTCCCCCTTGGCTACATTTTTTGTAAATATAATATCAACTTCCATTCCTATGCAGACAACACCCAGCTCTACATCTCCAAACTGTACTCTCTTCCACCTTCCTCTCTCTCTGACTGTCTCCAGGAAATCAAAGCATGGTTCTCCTCCAATTTTCTCAAACTCAACAACAGCAGTAAAACTGAGGTTCTACTTGTCGGCACGCCCTCCACTCTAACCAAGTCTCACAGTTCCTCCATCAAAATTGACAGTTCTACCATTTTCCCCTTCCCTCAGGTCAAGAGTCTCGTCATTCTCGACAGCACCCTATCTTTTCAAGCCCACATTAATAGCACTACTCGGTCTGCTTACTTCCACCTTCGTAATATCAACCATCTGCGCTCATCACTCACTCCGCTTGCTGCTGCCATCCTTATCCACAGTCTTGTCAGATCCTGCATTGACTACTGTTAAAGTAAGCAGAGGTGTTGACATCTTAAAATTCCTCTTTTAAGCTCTGCAGACAACAGAATGTGGCTACAACTGCTCTTCATGATAAAGGCTATGAAATGATGAATGCTGTGTTTTTCCATTCTGACTTGCTTGCACTACTGGTTCATGTGATTTGCATAATCTGCTCAATAAAAAGGCTGCGTTGGGGTTGCGACTTCGGAGTTGACATCAGATACTCTCTGAGTGCTGAACCACTGTCTCTCCCCATCGCGATGTTGATAACCTCAACCTGAGTGGCTGCCTCAGCCACCCGGGGCACTCTTAGGAGAAGCGGACCACCACCTACTGTGACCCTGACCTCGTCCCCACTTGCATCCCTTACTGATCCACCACCAATTGACCCACCCACACTAGGCCCAACAGCTCGGGTTGCTAATCCCAACCCTGACACTGCAGACAGACACATGTATGTGTTCTGTCCTTGGACACTTGAAGAAGCTGCTAAAGCAGTAGCAGGTGTGACCCCACCTCGTGAGAATCCTGATGACTGGGTCCAGGACATAACTGACATTACACTCCTATAGACTAAATGCTCACGAGGCAGGAGAAGATGAGAAGATGATGTCCTCCCTGGGGAAAGACTGGGGCAGAGTGAGAGGAGTTTATACAGGCAGAGATGTAGTAGAAGCAGTTTTCCCCTACCCAGCTGATGGAACCTTAACAGGAACCTACAAAACTCAACTAGACGCCCTTTTTGGCCAAGTGCGTACTACCTTTAAGAAAATGGCCAACTACAGCCACCTAGCAGCAATAAAACAGAAGCCAAATGAGAATGTGGATGATTTCCGCATGCGCTTTGAAAAAGAATTCAAAATACACAGTGGCATCCCATATGATACTGAAGAGAAAGGCCCATATCAGCAACAGCTTAAAACCCAACCTCTGATAGAAAGAGCAGTGTCATGTCCACAAGATCAGATACCTGCAGACCAGCTTCATGTCACAATGTGGTATACTCATCAGCCAGATAGATACCAAGAAGAGTTGTTGACTCAGCCTGCAATTAGCGTGTAGCTTCTTCATTTGTATTCAGACAAAAGCTCATTTGCAGCTGCAACAGTTTCCCTTCCCCCAACAGTGCTGAGCTTGTTCTGAGAAACAGGAACTGTTCCACACATGTCGTTGTGCAAACCACAAGACAGTGAGTGGAAGGGGTCAGGCACAGTTCTAAAAAGAAGAAGTGAAGCTACTGATTATAGCCCTCCTGATGAAGACAGTTGGTCATACAGCAAACAGACAGGCATGTACAGAAAAGAACTAAACCAGAGTGTACCACACAAATACTGTCTGGTAATGATTGATGCTTATTCCAAATGGGTTGAAATAGTCCCAGCTAAGCACGCTGATGCACTGACTGTGGCAAAAGCTATATGTAAACACATTACAGTATACCCAACCATGGCATCCCAGAAATAATCTACAGTGACAATGGGCCACACTTTGTGAATAAAGTAATCTCGGATATGGCAGGACATTTTAGAATGACTTTAAAAAATCATTGTGCATATCATCACCAAAGTGCAGGGTTTAGTCGAACGAGACTTAAGAAATGCATGGAAGAGACTGGAAGGCCCTGGCCTGAAAGTATGGACTCAGTAAAACTGTATATGAGAATAACCCCTTCTGACAAAGGACTGACTCCTTTTGAGATCATTCATGGCAGACCAATCAATGTCTTTTAATCTGTTTTTAACTCTTATGTAATTTATTTATTTATTTTTTTTCCTTTTGTGTATGGTAACCTTGGGTGCAGAAAGGCGCCAAGAAATAAAATGTATTATTATAATGTATTATTATTATTATTATTATTATTATTATGTGAATGTGGGTCTATGAATGGGCATCTCACATCCCACTTTTGAAGAATGCAGTCTTTCTGTTCTGATCACTGTTATTAGGTATTAAATATGAAGTTATAGGACCTTTATGAGAGAAGTGTTTTTCATTTCTGCCTATTTCCTGTTTCACTGAATTTCTGACTATATTCACAATTTCTTGTTTTCTTTTCTTTTTTTGTTGCAAAGGACATGATCTACATATGACAAACAAAATTTTGAGACTCGTGACAGCAAATAAAACTGAATAATTTTCTTTCGGAACTTACTCTAGAGGTTAAAGTCTTCACTTACCTGTGTTTGTAGGATTTTCTTAACCAAAAATGTTTCTTCACCCTTTTTGGCCAGAATGAAGTTTTCCCGTTCTTCTGTTATAACATAGTCCTTGTCTGGTATTTTGCTCTGTTTGTTCCCCATCTTTATATCCTGACAACAAAAGGTTAAAAACAAGCAAAAAGTTATTGAATTGCATTTATTATATAAGTCAGGAAACACATTTTTATTACATTATTATAGAACATATTTTGTTTGTTTTTCTAGTTTGCATTTGTTAACCCTCTAAAATAAACTAAAAATGGTTCCAACCAGACAAACATAAAATAAATGCAGTCTGCTCATCATCATATTGAGATTTACCTTTAACTGAACACAGGAAGCATGATTTCAAATGTGTCCTAAAGTTCTCTTTATCCACAGATACGGAATGTGCATAAACACACACCTACACACACATTGTTATGCTGACTGATGCTTGGCTGACCCTTCATCCCTTAACTGTGTCTCAAACCTAATGTAATGGTCCACTCTGCCTCACTGTCACCACTCTCGCTCTCCACACACTTGGAAAATAATGTATTTCATTGTACCTCAGGGGAACAAAAAAATCCTCATTGGAGTCGTACCCTCAAAGGTACTGCTGTTGTACCATTACCAGTGGGTAATTATTTGTACCTTTGCAAATTGTACCTTATAAGGACCAACTATTTTCTATATCGCTTTTGCTGATTCAGGGTCACGGGGAAGCTGGAGCCTATCCCAACAAGTAGCATACCAGTAGCAGAGTACACCCTGGACTGGTCGTCAGCATATGGCAAGGCCAACACAGAAAAACAAACAGCCACTCACGCTCATTCTAGGGAGACTTTAAAATGACCAATTAATCTAACATGCATGTCTTTGGACTGTGGGAGGAAATCGAAGTACCCAAAGAAAACCCAAGATCTGGGGAGAACATGTAAACTGCACAGAAGGGACACTACTCAAATCAGTGACCTTCTTGCTGTGAGGCTGCGGTGCTAATCTTCACAACACCATGCAGCCTTATAAGGACCAACAAAATAAAGGCAAAAGCCACATTTGTTTGTATAGCACATTTCATGTACAAGACAATTCAAACTGTTTTTCATTAAAACATTAAATAGTATACAAGACAGTCCCCAGAGGTACATTGCTGGTACAACAGCAGAACCTTTGAAGGTATCACCCAGTGACCATTCTTTGTACGACTTGCCACTCTACTACTCTGTGACCCTACATCCAGTCAAATTGGTCCCTACTCCCTATACTGCCTCTGCTTGTTACTTGCGAACAGCATCTTGCTAAACCTGCGGGGAAATTTTCTGGGAACATGAACCAACAACGCTTCAAGAAACACAAGGTAAGCAAGGCAGCCATAATAAACACATGGAAACATAATTAAAAGCAAGTATATTCTCTACCTAACTTCTCAGTCATTATATTTATGACTTATGAAATGTCATTGAGTCTAATCTCCTGTAACTGTTTGTCACTGTTATAGTTATAAAAGTAATTTGCATCTGAGCACCTATCAACACTGTAGAATGATATTTCTTCACAAAAGTGACCTAAAAGTACAGTGTTGGAGAAAAATAAGTAAATAAAATAAATAAATAATATACAAGTTATGACAAAATAAGTCTAAAAATAATAAAGAAATGTTTCTTTTTACTATATATTTATATTTCAAACTACCACAAACACTAGAGTTACGATTCCATGACTACTAAAACAGGGATCAAGCTACATTTAAACCTCACTTAATTATCTTAATAAGTATACAGGTAAATTAAAATGAATTATAATCAAAAATGTTTCATAAAACAAAGAATGAAGCAATAACTGTCATCTCATGTTTTTACAGAAACATATAAAATCTATAAATCAGACTGTGCAGAATAAAAATTTTAAATATAATGGAAATTAACAGAGGTGAAATATCCTGAAGTGATAGAGAACACACAGGCAACATGACCAAAATAAGTAAGAGTTACACAAATGCAAGAATAATACTATATTTTAGCTTCTCCACAACTGGTACAGCCTCCTTTTAGGAATCTCCTGTGAGTCTCCTTAACAAACTCTGCTCTAAATTCTCCTGCCAGCTTTTGCAGAAACTTTCTTTGAGCTATGGTGCTAGTGCACGTCTTGAAGATAAATAAGGACAAATAAAAGGTCTGATGCACTTCAACCCTATTTTCATTGGAAACAGACATATCCGGTGATGCTTCACATTTTTAGCTCCTCAGAGAAATGAAAGGGGCAGTGTGGTTTGTTGCCCGTGGACAATACCATGAAGTAGAGGGTTAAAAAGAAATTGTATGTCCAAAGATCAGGTTGTCTGCTGTTGTAAATGATCATTTTATCACATGATCAGTCTTTCTTCAGAGCAAACAATGAGGAACAGAACTGACAACTTTTGGTTACATTTTAACAATTTATTCTTATTCAGTTTTATGGAAACTGGATTTTTTTAATCCGCTTATCATAAAACAAATGGATCATTTTAGTGTGATACTGATGATGATGATGAAACAAACAAGCTCTGTACTTACCCAGGTGCTGGATATCTGTGTGTCCCAAAGCAGTGAATGTTTCAGACTGGTATGAAAATGAAAGCCAGTTAGAATTTATACAGTAGCAATCAAAAGTGAAAGTTAACAGAGCAGCAGATGATTATCTCATGATTATATAATTCACTTTGAAGTGTCTTGTACATGAAATGTGCTATACAAATAAACTTGTCTTGTCTTGAGGATGTTGACAAGAACTCAGCCTTGACCTACCATAAAAAATATGCAAGCTGTTCTAACAGCTCCCGGATCTGGGAGTGCCATGACCAGCCCATAGTAACCACATTCTCTTCTGTGTATAAAATGCCCCCACACATTTCACCTTTAGCTAGGATGATTGCACCTTTTCTGTTTTTAGGCCAAATAATTTCAAGCAATCCATCCTGTGCAGCAACTGTAGCTTTGCAGCATACACTCTTAGAAAAAAAGGTGTTGCCTATAACCATATAACGCTCTTCGGTCCTCAGGAGAACCCATATTGGTGCCTGTTAGAACCCTTTGTAAGGGTTTTAACTGAAACCTTTTCAGATGGTTCTGACTAGAACCTATCATAAAGGGTTACACCCAAATCCATAAGTAGAAGGTAATGCCAGTAATTGTGTTGTGACCACAATGGGTTAAAAAAAGTAAAGCAACAACTATTTAAAAGGACAACACTACCTGGGGAGGAATAGAGCCCAGACCTAAAAAAAACCAACAAAACAAAACAAATCAATAACAATTAACACTTTTTATTACTTTAGAAACAGGGTGAGCAGACATTTGCTTAGGACAGGGTTTTTCCCTTGCATTAAAAAAGTAATATAATAATAAGAATACTACTACTACTACTACTACTACTACTACTACTACTAATAATAATAATAATAATAATAATAATAATGAATTATTGCCATATTACATTTTCCACTGGCTGAATGAATGGGTTGAGAGGTGGACTTTTGCATTAACAATACTAATGGATGTTTTCTGGGGGCCATATCACCCCTTTAAAAAGGTGCAAAATGGTTTAGTTCACACCTCCAGTTGATTCACTCTAGTTATGTATAGAATACCCCCATGGTAAGATGCAAAGGCAGTTACTCAGGAAAGTAATTTTTCTGTTACTATTTTATAAAATCTTCAATAATGAAACTTCAAATTAATCTGCATGTTCATTTAATCTTAATCAAAACAACCACAAATACTGGGAGATGAAACAATCATGTAATACTGGTGTGTGTGAAAAATCAACTTACTTCTATCATAGATGAGAATGAAAACATAATTTATATACAAGACTTGAACATATCATGTATGGACAATGACTTTCAGCCCGTTGTCCTGAAGTTCATGATTTAGGTTTAGGTTTAGGTTTAACTAAGTATTTATTTGTAAGTTTAATGTTCACAATCCCCTTTTCCCTTGCGAGCTCGGGGTTTGCAGCAGCAACAACCATACATGTTCGCACCCACCACTAGAATCAATGTGGAATCACCAGTTAACTTAACATGCATCTTTGTGGATGCTGGGAGGAATCCAGAGTCCCTGGAGAGAAGCCATGCTTTGGGAGAACATGCAAACTGTGTGTGTGTGTGTGGGGGGGGGCAATTATTTATTATTACCAAAGAAAGCTTAAATAAATAAGTCTCAAACCAAGCAAATTGTCTTTGAGTTTTATTTCACTCATCAACCAAGGAGTATGACATTACTGAGTTCCTTTCAAGTCATCTGCAAATTTATACTCCAAGAATATTATAGCCAGCATTATACTCCTATCGGTCACATAATTTATAGCACTTTCTTTAGCTAATTATTGATCAGTTATGGGTTTATAGCACTAGAGCTGTAGGTCTCTGCATATGTTATCAGTATTGATGTCATCAGTTGTCTGCACATTGTTCCTGTTATGGGTGCCACTCATTACGGACAACTGGGGCTTGTTCTTCATGCAAATCCCTGGCCTTGGCGTCCGTTCTGAGTGGCTGGATCAACTGCACCCCAGTCTCTTCCCCGTTGATTGGTTCCACACTTGACCAATCAAACTGCAGCTTGGGGGAAAGCAGGAAATGAAGAGCTGCTGCAGTGTTCAGTCGTGAGGGACAAGAGGCTGCATAGGCTGCTTCCCCTCACTTTAGATGAGAGAGGCTGTTTAGCGTGGGCGGCCTTTTCTCTCGGTTGGCAGATGTATGGAGGCATGGCTTTTCTGGGTTTTCGCTGTGCTATATGGTGGTCCTTTTGGTGCCAGACCATTTTGTGTTTACAGCAGGGTCACACCTAGCTGTTCATGTTCTGTTAAGGGACTTAATTATGGTCTGTTTAGTTTGGACTCACCTTTGTTATCCACCCAGTTCTGGTTTAAGCTTTGCTGCACTTTTAGTTTGTGTTCTGCCATTTTGTTATTCTTTGTATTATCGGTTTCTTTGCGTTTGGCTAGGTTAGGCTTTTGTTTGTGACGGAGGTCACCTAGTTTATTGGAACTGCTGCCCTTTTGGTTTGTTTCGTTATCACCCCGAGTTATGGACACGCTTTCGTTTTACTTGGTGGTGTTTGTGTTTGGTTTTGGATGTAACTTTTGTTTATACTTTTCAGCAGTTTCACTAACCCCAACACTTGTTTTACCATCTTTTGTTCCAGGTTTTATTTGATGTTTACGTTTATGTCAATAAAATGCGTTGTGTTTAACTTTTACACCTGTCCCAGCGTATGTTTGTGTTGGGCCCAGTCATGCCCCTGATATGGGTCATAACAGTTCCTCTTCTATCTAGTACACACTGACCTGATTCTGTATTATCACGAATAAGAGTGAGACATCTCCTTAATAACAACAAAAATCTTATTATATGAACAGGAAGTATTATTGTTTACATAATATCTATCAAAAACATATTGTATGATTAAAAATGAAAAAAAAAAAAAAAGAAAAAACCTTAACAAAACTCAACACAGAAGAGGAATCGAACCAGGAAAATTACGTGCTGTGAGGCAACAGTTCTGAAATCCAGTTGTGGTCTAACGGTTTTTTTGTATATGAAGTCCATGTGCCTATCCTGCTCCACTAAAGATCAGTTACTTGGTTGTAAAAGTAATACTTATGTCCTTGTTGCTTTAAAAAGCCTCTCAGACTTAACTTTATTTTAATTTAGAAAAATAGTCCTCCATCTGGGCAATCAGACGAAACAGAGCATAAAATATAACAAACTGCTGTAGCACACTTCACCTGCTGACTTCAGCTAACACATGTTGGCACTGAGTGTCTGCAGAAGCGCGGTAGTGACGAGCCCCAACAAGCTCATGTGCACCACTTCAAGGTGCGGCAAAGTTATGTTTGCCTCACTTTATGACTTTATTGTCCAATCAGTGAGAACAGTTATGTCACACTTATATTAAAGACATTATATATATATATAGGTGACACACTGAGCAAGAGAAACAGGCACACACCAAGTGCTGACAATCACAAAATAATACATTGTCTACCCTTACAAAAATAAATATTACACATCCCCATTTTGATATTAACTTTAATAAAAATCATTACTGACAGCCATATTTGCAAGCTCAAAATCATCATAGTACAATTCATAATTAGTAGATTATACAAAATAATTTAAATCTGGAAAGAAAAAAATGAATAGTTCAAGTAAAAAGCTTCTGTTTTGATATGCCATCCTGCTTGTTAGAATTTAAACTAAAATCCAAATGTCCCACACCATCACTGCTGCATTAATGTCTGTGGTGTAAAAGTTCAAGTCAGCAGTACTTCTCATCATAATGAAAACCCCAATAAGCTGTAGCACACTTAAAAAACCCCAAAAATGTAGGTAACTAATTGCACAGAATAATACCCCAGGTAAAAGAATCATAAATAGTCTGATCTGTTGCTCGTTTAAATAAATCCAACATTTGTGTTACATTAGTTCCATATTCTGCAATTCCAGCATGGTTTTGGTTTCTGAGATCATGCCCTCTAGCTCATCCAACACTCCATTGAGGTTGTCAGCTGCCTCCCTGACTGACTTAACAAATCTCATGATCTCAGATTTGACTTCAGGTTTTTGTTGTGGAAGGTCGTTCAGTGGCTCTGATTCTTCAAGCCCTGATTCTGCTGCCCTGGCTTGTTTTATGTCGTGTATCTCTTTTGCATCCATTGCAATGAAAAAGATATCTACCGCTAAGAATAAACCAGAAAGTACACCTGTTGCTGCCTCTGCAACACGCACTGCCCTGGATGCTTGTGCAGCAATCTTGCCAATGTTTACCACTTGAAGTAGTCGCATGAGTTCAGCAATACCACCCATGCCCTTTGCTGCCCTAAGGCCAAGTCTGGTTAGGTTTTCTTTTTTTAAATTGTCATCAGATCCATCGGTGTCACTTGTTTGTGGAAACTGGCTGCTGAGGGTTTGTAAACTGTCACTAATCTCCTGGAGCCAGCTGACAACTGCATTAATCTTCTGTTTAAACTCTTTAATGAGATTGTTAACAGCTTTACGATCAGAGGACTGGTTGACCATTTTGGTGATGTTGGAGGCACCAGCAGTGACTCCACCAAGTACACCTACTCCCACACCAACTCCAGTGACAATAAGAGAGGCTCCCAAAGTGAAAGGGGCCAGTATAAGCCCCACTATGGATGTAATCCCACCCACTGCTCCAATTACTCCTCCCGTCAGACTGCCAATGGTGGTACCCTCATGAACATTCTCCAAACCATCAGCCAGGGTCCTCAGATTGTTCAGCTTGGTGTAGAGATCCTCCACGGTTGTTTTGCACTGAAAAAACAATTAAGTAAATAAAATATTATTAAAAAAACACAAAATATTTCCAAAAACAGAAGTGAGAAATCAAGACAAATCTGTTATTTAAAATTAATCAAAAGTGTATACATGTTTATTAGCAGACCAAACGCCATTACTCACATCCATGCAATAAACCTATTTTTGATCACACTCATTTAAACCTAAAGAATGATGCTGAGTGTAGATCAGAATTATAGTTCTTCAGTAAGATTTGCACTCAGAACAGAACCAACTAATCAAGGAAGGCACAAATAATGCTTCAGTTTTAGGTATGAACTTTGTAGGTTTCTCCAACAGAGTTAGGGGTTTTAATATAGAAGCAAATTATTATATTTTTTCTTTTTTAAAGTTCAAGTAAATTTGACTCATCTCCCTCCATATCAGAACACTGTGAGATTTCCTCTGCCTCACCTCTAGCTTGTCTGTCTCCTGCAGCAGATAATGAAGATGTCATCCCCAGGGTTCTGAACACCTGATCAGTACAACTATGTTGGGTTCTATAGCACTTACTCAACATTAGTTTAAGTCAGATAAGAGCTCGTGTGCTGTGGAAAACAGCAGGCCTTGTTAATGTACCTAAAAAATCCCAACCATCTGAACCAAAGACTACAGACTGTTATTGGCTCACCTCAATGAGCAAATGAACATCTTTCAGGATCTATTACAGTTTTCTTATCATAATGGGCTTGTGGTTGAAGACACCATCATCACCCTGCTTCAGAGAGCCCACACTTATCTGGACCAATTAGGCAGCAATTTGAGGAGCATAGTTTTTCTATTTTTTAAGTGTTTTTAACACAATTTAGTCTGCTTTGTTATATGAGAAGCTCCATAAATACCAAGTGGACACCACCACAATGACCTGGATTCATGACTACCTAAAAACAGACCAGTTTGTGAGACTGAAGGGTTGTGTGTCTGAGATAGTGGTCAGCAGCACTGGAGCACCACAAGGGACTGTACTCTCACCATTTCTCTTCACACTGTAGACGTCAGATGTCCAATACAACTCTAAATCCTCTCATCTGCAGAAATAGTCTGATTACTCTGCAGTTCTGGGGTGTATTAGTGATGGACTGATCCTCATCACAATTTGATTATATTTTGTGTTATGATTGACTCAGATGTTTAAGAGGGTTTGTGGCATTGCTGTAAAACCTCTATGTCTTCCCACACACATCATACGGCACTGTTGTTGTTTAGCTCCACATGTGACTCCTACGGACTGAGTTAGTACTGAGTTAGTGATCGGCACGCTGCTGTTTCACATATGACTATGGCAGGCGGAAGAAAAAGTAGTTCCTACCAACTGGGTATAATTTAGACAAGATCCTGATATTATAGTTTTCACCGTATTCCAGATTGTGAAAGACTGCATATTTATCCCAAATTACCGAGATATCAGTATTCTAATATGAAAACTGATTTTAGAACTTAAAAAGCTGGTATTGGTGATATAGACATTTCAGCACCAATCAGCACATCACTAATTAGGACTCCATGATGCAGCATGTAAATATTTAAGCTAGGTAAAAGCCAATCTTGTTCCTAAACTGTAATGTTATAAATAGGCTTACTATGATGCATCATTCCCAAAACTAAGCAATCCTGTTATTTAGTTGTGTATCTGAAAACTAGCTTGCTTACTGTTGTGTCTTTCGACATAAAAAGCATCTTCTCTGGATTTTAAATGTTGCAGAACATAGTTTACTCATGTTTCAGAGGAACAAAGAAATAAAGAATTACTTAGGACTGATATTAGGGTTCTGTTATGGTTACTGGGTTTTTGTGTTTCTTGGTTTATTAGGTTCTGATTATAGTTTGGGTTTCTGGGTTTTTGTTATGTCCAGTTCTGTTTTCCTGTTTTCCTCTCATGTGCTCTGATTTCTGTTCCTAGCTCGTTACTCCACCTGGTTTGATTCCTTATTCACATCACCTGCTCCTTGTTACTCTGTCTATAAATGCTGTTGGTTTTCAGTTTTGCCTTGTCAGATCCTTGTGTGTGGCTCATGCACCTGTACCGTGTGTTTCCTGCTCCTCAGTTTGAGTTTAATAAACTCATTTTCACCTGCATGACCTGTCTTCTACCTGGACTGCCTGCAAGTGGGTCCGCACCTCCGACAACACGCGCGTAACAGATATAATCAAATGCAAAGCTGAAACTGACCCACAGATGAGGAAGTAAACAAACCAGCTCAGAGAATCAGACTTATGTGTGGTGGAAATGGTCAGGGCAACATTTGACTTTATCATCGTTGTGGGACATATGTCAACACACTGAGTTACGTATCTTGGATTAATTTTGTGAGAATCAATTAAATAGAATATTCTAGCGTAACAATAATTGTGTAGCCACTCAGAAAACTGCTATAAGAGTATAGAAATGTCATACCTTTTCTTTGAGGCAACTAATAAAAATCGGATGTGCCAAGATCTCACTGGCTGTTGGTCTTGCTTCAGGATCCTTTTGCAGCATTTCATTCAAAAGTTGACAAAGAGCTGGTGAGAAGTGCTCTGGGAGAGCTGGGTAAGCACCACTAATTATTTTGTTTTTAAGTGTGACTGCAGTCTCTGCAGAGAACTAAAGGAGAAAATCAGAGAGAACAATACTTTAGAAGTACCGCCATTAACTTATCTGTCACTTTATATTAACCCATGTACTGTAACTGTACTGTTTTTTTATTTATTTTTGTCAGCCTTTTCTGTATGAAACCATGACAGAGCATGACCTGTATTTTTCCCTCAGGTTATATATTCTGTAATGGCCAAAAGCAGTGGCAGAGCAAAACTTGTATACATGGGGTGGCCATAGGGTAGACAAGACTTTATCAGGGGGTCCATAAACAAAGAGAGAAAATGATTGTGTCCCTCTCTCTAACACACACTCGCATAAACTGCTGTGATGACTATGGTCACATTAGAGAGACATGAGACATAAAACACCTTTACATTGACAACTTTACATTGATCCATGTAGGTATATGAAAACATTTCTGTCCTCATCCTCCAGTGACCTATTGATCAACTGCAATGGCACCTGTGATATCCAGTCAGATTTCACAGGTGGCCACCCTGGCCAACCCTCTAGCTCTGCAAAAAGCATCCAATTACCAAGTATATTTGTTAATTAATAATAATTTATTCATAGCTCCATCACTAGCAAAAAAAAAAAAAAAAAAAATTATTATGCTATTTTTCATGCTATTATTTATTTAATTGGTATTTTATCAAATTGTTTCTTCATGCTGTAATAAAATTTAAATATTATTGTAGATTTCATCCAACTCCATTCCCACACTGAATCTCTTTACTAAAGGAACAATGTCATAAGCTCTATAGTCATCCAAAAACAAATAAAACAAAATTTTAAATGATGGATTTCACTAGTAAAAAGTATAAATGTTTATTTAGGTATAACTTACCGCTGACTTTTTTGTACAAAGCTTAAAAAGTATGCACCCCACTGACCAGATGTCACTAAAAATAAAGAATGTTATGTTAGCATAGATAGATAGATAGATAGATAGATAGATAGATAGATAGATAGATAGATAGATAGATAGATAGATAGATAGATAGATGGTGTCTACCTTTTTGCATTATAGGTCTCGCCTGTGAAGACTTCAGGTGCCAAATAATTTTTTGAATCTGCATTTGATGTGTCCTTCCCTCTGTGCAGACACAAGATAAATACATTAATTAGTCAAATGAGTTAGTCCAGTACAATTTAAATACAAATGTTAACACTAATGATTTGTACTTATATGTTGCTTTTCTAGTATTTTTGACTACTCTAAAACTTTTACAATGCAAGTGACATTAACCCATCCAAACACACACTCACACAGCAATGTTTATTTGGTGCTCTTCCCTAAAACAAACATTCACACTCAAATGAGCAAATCGGAGGCAATGTGCAGTTTAGTAGTTTGCCCAAGTACACTTCAAGAAAAAGCCAGGTTCTACCCATCACCCTTTCAATTGACAGATGGCCTCCTGTGGCTGATTTTAATGTGGCTAAACCATAAAGGAGCAATAAAGGCAGGTATCCATCTTCAAAGTGCTGCAAAGTTAAGAAATGCAAATAGGAGCCTGCAGACTGGAGTCTACAGGAAATCCACATAAACAGACCAGTACTTCTTTTTCAATTCTCTATTGGCTGGGAGTCTTCAGAACCTTTATGGTTTAGGGCAGGCAACAACTCCATAAAAGCAAAAGCTAGAGAGAAGCAATGAAACACCTGAACACTGCTCTTAAAGATTGTGACTAACCGGGCTTGACATTTATTAAAACGGTAAGAAGACCCAGGAACATGTACAAAAAATTTTACATGTTCTTTTACATCTGGACAATTTATTCTTAAAACTATGTATTCTTTTAATTTTCAGACAACATTCATATAAATGTGTGCTTCTCTGCATCTCACTTTTGCAATGAAACCAAACTTCTGCATGTTTGTGTTTTGTCTGTGTTTTTTACAGAAAGGAAACCATGACCATAGACATTGTTATGATAAACATTTCATTTTTGCAAGAAATATGCTAATTTGATAAGTGCAGCTGTGCAGGAGTATTTCAAGCACAAACTTCCTTTCTAGCGTCTTGCCTACGTAACATCTCTTTGTCTTGTTTAGATATTGACTTGATGAGATGTTTTAACTGTGTAGATGTAACTGAATCATAGAAACAATGTTTTAAATTTTGATTTTCTGGAGTGGATATATTTGTGTGTAAGTTTGATACCTCACTATGTTCAGATTTCTGACTGTAATCCCTCTTCTAAGACTAAAAGGACCCAATAGCAAATGTTGACTATGACCCTATTTCAGCTCCTCTTCCCTGTTGTGCAGAGCCTCCTAGCACAAATGCCGTGATACAGGGAGAAAGGATGAGAAGAAAAAGAAAAAGGAAGATTTTGCCATTCCTTATGTAAGTGGAACATTTAACAAATATCAGAGTTTTTAAAACCCAGTCAAATTATCCAACAGAAACCTTTTCATCCTAAAGACCAAACTCCTCACTCCACTCGACACAAAGAGATGACTCAACACAGGAAACTCTAAAATAACAATGGTTTCACAGGCTACTTAAGTTAAATCTCCATCAGAACTGAAGAAACTTTCCTGGATGAGAGTGAAACATCATTAAGAAACTAAACTCAGTCCAGTTGACTTGACTCAACCTAAGTTGGATACCATGACCGGAATGAACAGAGCCTTTATAGACAATTTCAGTTTATAGTCTTTTTTAAAGCTTTCTAATTTATTTAATTAAATAAAAATGAAGGCTTTTCCTTTATTTTTCTCTTTTTAGGGTTGCATCAGAATCTCATGTAAAATATGATAATAATAATAATTAAATATAGAAATAGTAATTATGTAACACCACGTAGAATACCTTGATACTTTGAAACTCATATTTTGTCAGATACTTACCATACCATAGTGCTCCAACTATGACACAGCCAACCTGGTGAGGTTGATAGCTGATTGAAAAGCACAGACTGATATATGGTTCTTAAGGGATATGTATCGTCTATGCACAAAGCCAAAACCAAAAGGATATTCAATAAAACGCTGTAAGCTTTTGTTAATGGAGAAAGTTAAGTGTAGATTGCTGAACAGTGAGGGTTTGTTAATAGGGGCGCTGGAGTGCCACCCCATCAAGAAGGCTACCTCCCTTTAACATAACATTAAAACCAACTGCTCATACTAGGCCGTAAGGTTAACCCTGTTGTCATTTCATCTCGCTCCACAGTCTGGGGACCACACAATTCTTCCTAAAAATAAAAAGACCGGTTTGCCTTTAGCTTAACTCTGAAAGTTCGGAGCTGATTATCCCGCACAAGTCCCATGATCACCACAGTAAATCGGCACTAGCTACTGTTAAGCACCAATGAAAATAAAAACACCCTCAGGGTCTGGTTTTCTTGTCATCTATGTAATTTTTAAATGTCCATCCAATCTCTCTTTGCTATTGAAGACCTACTTTGTGATTATGAGTAATGTGACACCAGGGTGTTTTTACATGCACTGCATGCTACACAACAGCATGAGAAAAAATTATATATACATATACATACTGTCCCCGATACTGATATGGCATTTCTTCACCAATCTGGTAACAGAACAAGAATTATTGATATAAACAAGGTGACATCAGCTTTGTTACCACAGTGTGTTCAACACTTTTTGGGATCCATATCTTCTCTGGATGCATCTCAACTAGTGCTTTTAAATGGCAAGGGCACAAGAAAGACCTTCTTTGTTAGATGTGTAGAAGGAGAATACCTGAAAACGCCTTCAACAATCTAGGAAGTAGTGTTAGTTCAGACCAGTCAACTTTTGCAATACTTTGCAAATATGTATGCCACCTGTATGACCAGCCATCTGCTCAAAATGTAAATGATGCAAGACACAAAGCATTCTGTATGGCATCATCTGCCTTGCCAGAACTATTTATTCCACCTACAAGTGATACCCTCCACCAACATTGCAAAAGGGCAAACTACCAAGCAGCAATAATGTTTCACCCTTACAAGCCAAAATACATGCTCCATCACCTGTTGGCCATGGTTGGCATATAGAGAATGGACATTTAAAAATTACATGGATGACAAGAAAACCAGCCCCTGACAGTGTTTTAGGTGTCATGCATTGCAGGTGTAAGCAGGGTACCTGCGAGACAAGCAGATGTTCTTGTGTTTTTGCAGGACTGTGTTGCACAGATTCATGAAGAGAGAGTGAAGATGAATGATCAAATGTTTAAATCATATCAAAACAAAGTGATCAAATCCCTAAAAAAAAAAAAACAAAAACAAAAAAAACTTTTTATTTGCATTGGTGTTTCAGCCAGTATGACCTGCCTTTTTTTTACTCTCGTTTTTTGTATTGTTTAGCTTTGTCGTAACAAGCTTTTATTGTTTGTTCTTTTTACTATTTTTTTTAGCTTCTTAGCTGTTTTCTGTTGAGCACTTTCTTTTCTGTTTACCAGAAGCTGGCCTCTGATTGGTGTAGAGCGAACACATGATGGCTGTACCACCACTTTTAGAGTAAAATGTTGTTACGCTAAACAGTAGCTAGTGCTGATTCAAGGCGGTGATCATGGGACTTGTGCGGAATAATCAGCTCCGAACTTTCGGAGTTAAGCTAAAGGCAAACCGGTCTTTTTTTTCCTAGGAAGAATTATGTGGTCCCCAGACTGTGGATCGAAAATCTGTCTCTGAACGTCTTTTCTGGGTTGACCTTATGGCCTTTACAGTGTACCTGCTTGTGTGTAGTAGCTAGTCTGTCAGCATTTAAGACATGGTAGCTTTGGTTAATAACCTCCTAAATATATTAGTGCTGGGCAATGATTAAAACTTTTAATCGCGATTAATCGCATGGCATGAATAATCGCATTGTTATGCACAAAATGTCTCTTTCCTTTGAAAGAAGGCCTATGGCTATATAAAGAAAATGCAATAAATTTTGGTTTACAAAAACTAAATCAGGGGTTTCCAACCTGCATCTCTGGAGCCGCAAGCAGCTCTCTCTCTCTCTCTCTCTCTCTCTCTCCATATATATATATATATATATATATATATATATATATGTATATATATATATATATATATATATAAACGTGTATGGATGAGGGGTGCTGGCCAAATGGATGTTTATGTGAGGCCTAAAACTTTTTTCGAACATGTGACCAGGAGCTGCTCTTCCAATGGTTTTGTAAAGATCCTTTCTGCCAGTCAGTATTGTTGTAGGTCCTTTATTTATGCAGTGGGACAGAATCATACCCCTTAGTGTCCAAATACACTCTGCTAAGAGCAGACAGAACTGATGAGAAATAGTAGTTTGGGGGAAATAAGAAAAAAAATTATGTAATTTCTTTAAAAAAATCCTTTCTCATGGGATTCAGTTAGATAATAAGAATAGCCTTTATTATCATTGGTCATGATATAATGTCATTTGGTGTTCTGCATATAAAGAAAAGAAAACAAGGTAAGAAATATGGAAAATAAAAGCTCATGAAGATGAAAATAATAAAGAACACACACACACCTACACACAATTTAAAGAAACTGCACATTACTTTTGATGGAAAGCTTCAAATCCGGCCAAGCGCAATATTCCAAATTCTGTGAGGAAAATGTTCTATAGAAAGGAAGTGAATTAAGTATAATTTAACGCCATAAAGACAAACAGGTTCACAAAGAAAAAAAAAACAAGATAAGAACATCTAATTGTAAATAAATATATAAAGTATTAAAATAATAATGAGATATTACAGCATATGAGAACTGTTATGTTTGGAAACAGTTAATACAACATTTTATGAAATTCCATGATGTCTTTTCAGTGTTTGTGTAGTATTTATAGTACCTCTGGTGTCAGATCTTTGTGAAGCAAACCTTTGTCATGAATAGTTCGCAGAGCAATGCAGATCTCAGCCATTGTGCTAAGTACCTTGAAAACAAGTTAGAGCATAATTAGAATTGAAAAAATATATCTCAATCGGGATGATAAATTGAATGTCATGCAATTTAGAATCTATTTTAATCTCAAAATTAGTGCAGATCAGTAACATACCTCAGATTCTTGTGGAGGTTCTTTCATTTCTTTTATCTTTTTTGCAAGGCTTCCTCCCTGACAGTACTCCATCACTATATAGTACATGTTTTCTTTTTTTTGTTAATGCCAACGTAGAAACAAAAAACAATGTCATTGTTTACAGCAAATTATGTGTGGGATGAAAAATGCTTCTCACAAAAAAAAAAAGGGATTTATTTCTAACTTAATGTCAACCCTAACTTGTTTATATAGCACATTTTCCACATTAGGTTCAATGTAGTTTAAAATCACATTGATTTAAATGTGTAATTCAGAAATTTTTAAAACAATTTACTGCTCATGTATATTAGTTATGTAAGATAGAAAACTGAGCTTTCTTTAAATATATTTAGAGGCCATCATCTGTAGCAAATCTCTTTTAATATAATAATAAACAGACATGTCATTCATTAACATCCAGTCTAACATGGACCTGAGATAGTTTGTCAAAACATACCAGTGAAAGAGTTCTTGAGATCCACAATATGAGGATGGTTTTTTTGTTTGAGGATCTCTATGTCTGAGATTTTTTGAGTCTGTTAAAAACACCACAAATATTAAAATAGCTCACTATAATTGTCTAATGGATGAACAGTCATCTCTGTTAAACAAAAACATAACATTTTCACATGTACACAAACTCAGAGGTCTGGTGAGATCCCCCAGAGCCATTGGATGAAGAACTTTAGTTATGGACTGAACATCAAAAATCACGACATAAGGATCCTTTAGTGGTACACATCACAAGCATTCATGATGACTGAGTGTGTATGCTGCATATAACAATGTGATTATATTAATGTAAATGATTAACCGTGTGAGTTTTAAGAATATAATGGAATAAACAGACTGATTTGAGAAGTGATTTTAGAGAACGGAGAGAACCAGCTGGATGGAGAGTCCCCATTTATGTAGGTTACCAAAGGCTAGTGAAGTAAGGGTGGTGGTTAACTAAGGACAGTGAGGTAAGGAAGGACTGAGGTAATGTGTATGTGTATAAGCTGTATAAGCTGAGAGATGTGTGTCAGATGAAATGAGGCATTTTCAGAAAAGAAAGTGCAGTTCCTTGAGTGCCATTGGAGTAAGCATCTCTGTGAAAAGGATGCAGATTCAGAAGGAATCTCTGCTAAGAACTTAGAGAAACAGTTATGGACTTACAATCTGCACTTCTGAGTTCACCTGCTCACTCAGACTTTGTGGATTTGGGACATGGTGGGCTTCAAAGACTTCGTACTGACAGCTTTGCCTAGACCACTGAAATGATTCCCATATCTCGAGACAAAGAGGAAGAAGAGTGGTTTTGGCTGACTTACTTATCAGTCCTCTCTCTCCAGTGTATGTGAATGTAGATTTTTGAATGGGCACTTTTTACCTAACCTTCCACTTTTGAAGAATGCAAAGTCATTCTGTTATGATTGCTGTTATTAGGTATTAAGTATGAGGTTATAAGACCTTTATGAGACCTTCTTTAGAGAAGTGTTTTTGATTTCTGCCTATTACCTGTTTCATTGGGCCTGCTGACTGAATTTCAATTCTCTTGTTTATGTTTCTTTACTTTTTGTGTTGCACAGAGAATGTGATACACATGTGAGAAACAAAATTTTGAGACTCATGTCAGTTTTAATAAAACTGAATAATTTTTTTTTCATAATTTACTCTAGAGGTTAAAGTTTTCTCTTACCTGTGTTTGTGGGATTTCCTTCACCAAAAATGTTTCTTCACCCTTTTTGGCCACAATGAAGTTTTCTCCTTCTTTTATTATAACATAGTCCTTGTCTGGTATTTTGCTCTGTTTGTTCCCCATCTTTATATCCTGACAACAGAAGGTTAAAAACAAGCAAAAAGTTATTGCACTGTTATATTATACAAGTCAGGAAACATATTTTTGTTAAACTGTCATAGAACAATATCGTTACATTTTTTGTTTGTTTTTCTAGTTTGCATTTGTTAACCTCCTGTGGCAGGTAGGCAAGTTTGGTCCTTAAGAGCTGCAGTCCTGCAGGTTTTAGATGTTTCCTGCTCTAACACACCTGATTCAAATTAAATGGATCCAGAAGCTTATCAAGTTCTGCTTAGTGACTTGATTCTCTAAACAACCTATTTAAATGCCAAGGTTTTTTAAAGTGATTATGAGAAGTGTAATAAAAGTAAAAATAACATATATACATAAGAAAACAAATTCTTTTCAACAAAAATAAACTAAGAATGGTTCCAACCAGACAAATATAAAATAAATGCAGTCTGCTCATCATGTGGACATTCTCCTTTAAAAATGAAAACAGGAAGCATGATTTCAAATGTGTCCTAAAGCCCTCTTTTTCCACAGACACTGTATGTGCATAAACACACACCTACACACACATTATTGTGCTGACTGATGCTTGACTGACCCTTCCATCTCTAAACTGCATCTCAAACCTGATTTAATGGTGTAATGGTCACCAAGTACCTCATTGTACCTTCAGGGGAACAAAAAAAAAAAATGTTGTTGGATTGGTACCCTTAAAGGTACTGCTGTTGTACCCTCAAAAATGGATAATTATTTGTACATTTGCAATTTTGACGTTGTAGGGACCATCCACCCATCTATCCATCCATCCATTTTCTATATCACCTATTTTAATTCAGTTGGAGCCTATACCTACAACAATTAGCAGGCTTCTCATCTGCTAATTGCTGGACAGGTTGCCAGTCTCTGGCCCAACACAGAGGGACAAACAACCATTAACGCTCACACTTGCTTCTACGCAGACTTTAAATAAATCTAACATGCATGTTGTTGGACTGTGGAAAGAAATCAAAGTACTCAAAGAACACCCGCGAAAATCTGGGGAAAACATGTAAACTGCACAGAACGGCCACTGCTCGAACCAGCGATCTGCTTGCTGTGAGGCCGTGGTGCTAATCCCCACACCACCATGCAGCCTTATAAGGACCAATAAAATAAGTTTAATCTCCTGTAACTGTTTGTCACTGTTATAGTTATAAAAGTAATTTGCATCTGAGCACCTATCAACACTGTAGAATGATATTTCTTCACAAAAGTGACCTAAAAGTACAGTGTTGGAGAAAAATAAGTAAATAAAATAAATAAATAATATACAAGTTATGACAAAATAAGTCTAAAAATAATAAAGAAATGTTTCTTTTTACTATATATTTATATTTCAAACTACCTACTAACTACTACCACAAACACTAGAGTTACGATTCCATGACTACTAAAACAGGGATTAAGCTACATTTAAACCTCACTTAATTCTATTAATAAGTATACAGGTAAATTAAAATGAATTATAATGAAAAATGTTTCATAAAACAAAGAATGAAGCAATAACTGTCATCTCATGCTTTTACAGAAACATATAAAATCTATAAATCAGACTGTGCAGAATAAAAATTTTAAATATAATGGAAATTAACAGAGGTGAAATAGCCTGAAGTGATAGAGAACACACAGACAACATGACCAGAATAAGTAAGAGTTACACAAATGCAAGAATAATACTATATTTTAGCTTCTCCACAACTGGTACAGCCTTCTTTTAGGAATTTCCTGTGAGTCCCCCTAACAAACTCTGCTCTAAATTCTCCTGCCAGCTTTTGCAGAAACTTTTTTTGAGCTGTTGTAAATGATCATTTTATTACATGATATAAATTACATTTTATGATGATGATGATGATGATGATGATAATTATAAAACAAACAAGCTCTGTACTTACCCAGGTGCTGGATATCTGTGTGCCCCAAAGCAGTGAATGTTTCAGACTGGTATGAAAACAAAAGCCAGTTAGAATTTAAACAGTAGCAATCAAAAGTGAAAGTTAACAGAGCAGCAAATAATTATCTCATGATTATGTAATGCACTTTGAAGTGTCTTGTACATGAAATGTGCTATTCAAATAAACTTGCCTTGCCTTGAGGATGTTGACAAGAACCCAGCCTTGACAGACCATAGAAAATATGCAAGCTGTTCTAACAGCTCCCGGATCTGGGAGTGCCATGACCAGCCCATAGTAAACACATTCTCTTCTGTTTATAAAATGCCCCCACACATTTCACCTTTAGCTAGGATGATTGCACCTTTTCTGTTTTTAGGCCAAATAATTTCAAGCAATCCATCCTGTTAAGTAATTGTAGCTCTGCAGCATACTACGAGTACACGCTTAGAAAAAAAAGTGCTGCCTATAACCATATAACGCTCTTCGGCTTGTCCTCATAGGAGAACCCCTATTTGTGTCTGTTAGAACCCTTTGTAAGGGTTTTAACTGAAACCTTTTCAGATGGTTCTGACTAGAACCTATCATAAAGGGTTACACCCAAATCCATAAGTAGAAGGTTCTACCCAGAACCACCTATGACAGGGTTTGGTGGTTATAGCTGCAACCCTTTTATATCCCAATGGTTTCATCCAGATCCCTCACAGAGAGAATGCCAGTAATTGTGTTGTGACCACAACGGGTTAAAAAAGTAAAGCAACAACTATTTAAAAGGACAACACTGCCTGGGGAGGAATAGAGCCCAGACCTAAAAAACAAAACAAAACAAAACAAAAAAAAAAACAATTAACACTTTTCATTACTTTAGAAACAGGGTGAGCAGTCGTTTGCTTAGGACAGGGTTTTTCCCTTGCATTAAAAAAAGTAATATAATAATAAGAATACTACTACTACTACTACTACTACTAATAATAATAATAATAATAATAATAATAATGAATTAATGCCATAATAAATTTCCCACTGGCTGAATGAAGCAGTTGAGAGGTGGACTTTTGCATTAACAATACTAATGGATGTTTTCTGGGGGCCATATCACCCCTTTAAAAAGGTGCAAAATGGTTTAGTTCACACCTCCAGTTGATTCACTCTAGTTATGTATAGAATACCCCCATGGTAAGATGCAAAGGCAGTTACTCAGGAAAGTAATTTTTCTGTTACTATTTTATAAAATCTTCAATAATGAAACTTCAAATTAATCTGCTTGTTCATTTAATCTTAATCAAAACAACCACACATGCTGGGAGATGAAACAATCATGTAATACTGGTGTGTGTGAAAAATCAACTTACTTCTATCATAGATGAGAACGAAAACATAATTTATATACAAGACTTGAACATATCATGTATGGACAATGACTTTCAGCCCGTTGTCCTGAAGTCCATGATTTAGGTTTAGGTTTAGGTTTAACTAAGTATTTGTTTGTAAGTTTAATGTTCACAATCCCCTTTTCCCTTGCGAGCTCGGGGTTTGCAGCAGCAACAACCATACATGCTCGCACCCACCACTAGAATCAATTTGGAATCACCAGTTAACTCAACATGCATCTTTCTAGATGCTGGGAGGAGTCCAGAGTCCCTGGAGAGAAGCCATGCTTTGGGAGAACATGCAAACTGTGGGGGGAAATTATTTATTATTACCAAAAAAAGCTTAAATAAATAAGTCTCAAACCAAGCAAATTGTCTTTGAGATTTATTTCACTCATCAACCAGGCAGTATGACATTACTGAGTTCCTTATAAGTCATCTGTAAATTTATACTCCAAGAATTTCATAGCCAGCATTATACTCCTATCGTTCACAATATTTATAGCACTTAGAGCTGTAGGTCTCTGCATATATACAGTTATCAGTATTGATGTCATCAGTTGTCTGCACATCGTTCCTCTTCTATCTAGTACACACTGATTCTGTATTATCACGAATAAGAGTGAGACATCTCCTTAATAAAAACAAAAATCTTATCATATGAACAGGAAGTATTATTGTTTACATAATATCTATCAAAAACATATTGTATGATTAAAAATGAAAAAAAAAAAAAAAAAAACCTTAACAAAACTCAACACAGAAGAGGAATCGAACCAGGAAAATTACTTGCTGTGAGGCAACAGTTCTGAAATCCAGTTGTGGTCTAACGGTTTTTTTGTATATGAAGTCCATGTGCCTATCCTGCTCCACTAAAGATCAGTTACTTGGTTGTAAAAATAATCCTTATGTCCTTGTTGCTTTAAAAAGCCTCTCAGACTTAACTTTATTTTAATTTAGAAAAATAGTCCTCCATCTGGGCAATCACACGAAGCAGAGCATAAAATATAACAAACTGCTGTAGCACACTTCACCTGCTGACTACAGCTAACACATTTTGGCACTGAGTGTCTGCAGAAGCGCGGTAGTGACGAGCCCCAACAAGCTCATGTGCACCACTTCAAGGTGCGGCAAAGTTATGTTTGCCTCACTTTATGACTTTATTGTCCAATCAGTGAGAACAGTTACGTCACACTTATATTAAAGACATTATATATATATATAGGTGACACACTGAGCAAGAGAAACAGGCACACACATTGTCTACCCTTACAAAAATAAATATTACACATCCCCATATTGATATTAACTTAAAATTAAAAATCATTACTGACAGACATATTTGCAAGCTCAAAATCATCATAGTACAATTAATAATTAGAAGATTATACAAAATAATTTAAATCTGGAAATAAAAAATGAATAGTTCAAATAAAAAGCTATATGCCATCCTGCTTGTTAGAATTTAAAGTAAAATCCAAATGTCCCACACCATCACTGCTGCATTAATGTCTGTGGTGTGAAAGTTCAAGTCAGCAGTACTTCTCATCATAATGAAAACCCCAATAAGCTGTAGCACATTTCAAAAAACTAAAAAATGTAGGTAATTAATTGCACAGAATAATACCCCAGGTAAAAGAATGATAAATAGTCTGATCTGCTGCTCATTTAAATTAATCCAACTTTTGTGTTACATTAGTTCCATATTCTGCCATTCCAGCTCGTTTTCTGCCTGAACTGAGGGGATGGATGAGATCATGTCCTTTAGCTCATCCAACACTCCACTGAGGTTGTCAGCTGCCTCCCTGACTGACTTAACAAATCTCATGGTTTTAGATTTGACTTCAGGTTTTTGTAGTGGAAGGTTGTTCGGTGGCTCTGATCCTTCAAGCCCTGATTCTGCTTCCCTGGCTTGTTTTATATTGTGTATCTCTTTTGCATCCATGGCAATGAAAAAGATATCCATTGCTACGAATAAACCAGAAAGCACACCTGTTGCTGTCTCTACAACACGCACTGCCCTGGATGCTTGTGAAGCAATCTTGCCAATGTTTACCACTTGAATTAGTCGCACAAGTTCAACAATACTACCCATGCCCTTTACTGCCCTAAGGCCAAGGCTGGTCAGGTTTTCTTTTTTTAAATTGCCATGAGTTCCATCGGTGTCACTTGTTTGTGGAAACTGGCTGCTGAGGGTTTGTAAACTGTCCCTAATCTCCTGGAGCCAGCTGACAACTGCATTAATCTTCTGTTCCAACTCTTTAATGAGACTGTGAACAGCTTTACGATCAGAGGACTGGTTGACCATTTTGGTGATGTTGGAGGCACCAGCAGTGACTCCACCAAGTATACTTGCTCCTACACCAACTCCAGCGACAATAAGAGAGGCTCCCAATGTGAAAGGGGCCAGTAAAAGCCCCACTATGGATGTAACCCCACCCACTGCTCCAATTACTCCTCCCGTCAGACTGCCAATGGTGGTACCCTCATGAACATTCTCCAAACCATCAGCCAGGGTCCTCAGATTGTTCAACTTGGTGTAGAGATCCTCCACGGTTGTTTTACACTGATAAAACAATTAAGTAAATAAAATATTATTAAAAAAAACACAAAATATTTGCAAAAACAGAAGTGAGGAATCAAGACAAATCTGTTATTTAAAATTAATCAAAAGTGTATACATGTTTATTAGCAGACCAAAAGCCATTACTCACATCCATGCAATAAACCTATTTTTGATCACACTCATTTAAACCTAAAGAATGATGCTGAGTGTAGATCAGAATTATAGTTCTTCAGTAAGACTTGCACTCAGAACAGAACCAACTAATCAAGAAAGGCATAAATAATGTTCAATGAAAATGGGTCCGACTTACAAATAAATTCTAAAACTTTAACTTCAGTTTTAGGTATGAACTTTGTAGGTTTCTCCAACAGAGTTAGGGGTTTTAATATAGAAGCAAATTATTATATTTTTCTTTTTTAAAGTTCAAGTAAATTTGACTCATCTCCCTCCATATCAGAACACTGTGAGATTTCCTCTGCCTCACCTCTAGCTTGTCTGTCTCCTGCAGCAGATAAAGAAGATGTCATCCCCAGTGTTCTGAACACCTGATCAGTACAACTATGTTGGGTTCTATAGCACTTACTCAACATTAGTTTAAGTCAGATAAGAGTTCCTGTGCTGTGGAAAACAGCAGGCCTTGTTAATGTACCTAAAAAATCCCAACCATCTGAGCCAAAGACTACAGACTGTTATTGGCTCACCTCAATGAGCGAATGAACATCTTTCAGGATCTATTACAGTTTTCTAATCATAATGGGCTTGTGGTTGAAGACACCATCATCACCCCGCTTCAGAGAGCCCACACTTATCTGGACCAATTAGGCAGCAATTTGAGGAGCATATTTTTTCTATTTTTTAAGCATTTTTAACACAATTCGGTCTGCTTTGTTATATGAGAAGCTCCATAAATACCAGGTGGACACCACCACAACCACCTGGATTCACGACTACCTAAAAACAGACCAGTTTGTGAGACTGAAGGGTTGTGTGTCTGAGATAGTGGTCAGCAGCACTGGAGCACCACAAGGGACTGTACTCTCACCATTTCTCTTCACACTGTAGACGTCAGATGTCCAATACAACTCTAAATCCTCTCATGTGCAGAAATACTCTGATTACTCTGCACTTCTGGGGTGTATTGGTGATGGACTGATCCTCATCACAATTTGATTATATTTTGTGTTATGATTGACTCAGATGTTTAAGGTTTGTGGCATTGCTGTAAAACCTCTATGTCTTCCCACACACATCATACGGCACTGTTGTTGTTTAGCTCCACACGTGACTCCTACGGACTGAGTTAGTACTGAGTTAGTGATCATCACGCTGCTGTGCCTTCTTTCACATATGACTATGGCAGGCGGAAGAAAAAGTAGTTCCTACCAACTGGGTATAATTTAGACAAGATCCTGATATTATAGTTTTCACTGTATTCCAGATTGTGATACACTGGATATTTATCCCAAATTACCGAGATATCAATATTCAAATATGTAAACTGATTTTAGAACTTAAAAAGCTGGTATTGGTGATATAGACATTTCAGCATCAATCAGCACATCACTAATTAGGACTCCATGATGCAGCATGTAAATATTTAGGCTAGATAAAAGCCAATCTTATTCCTAAACTGTAATGTTATAAATAGGCATACTATGATGAATCATTCCCAAAACTAAGCAATCCTGTTATTTAGTTGTGTATCTGAAAACTAGCTTGCTTACTGTTGTGTCTTTTGACATAAAAAGCATCTTCTCTGGATTTTAAATGTTGCAGAACATAATTTTCTCATGTTTTAGAGGAATAAAGAAATAAAGAATTACTTAGGACTGATATGGTCAAATGCTAAACTTGAAACTGACCCACAGATGAGGAAATAAACAAACCAGTTTAGAGAATCAGACTTATGTGTGGTGGAAATGGTCAGGGCAACATTATACTTTATCATCGCTGTGGGACATATGTCAACACACTGAGTTACATATCTTGGATTTATTTTGTGAGAATCAATGAAATAGAATATTCTAGCATAATAATAATTGTGTAGCCACTCAGAAAACTGCTATACGAGTATAGAAATTTCATACCTTTTCTTTGAGGCAGTCTATAAAAATTGGACGCGCCAAGATCTCACTGGCTGTTGGTCTTGCTTTGGGATCCTTTTGCAGCATATTATTCAAAAGTTGACAAAGATCTGGTGAGAAGTGCTCTGGGAGAGCTGGGTAAGCACCACTAATTATTTTGTGTTTAAGTGTGGCTGCAGTCTCTGCAGAGAACTAAAGGAGAAAATCAGAGAAACAATACTTTAGAAGTACCGCCATTAACTTATCTGTCACTTTATATTAACTCATGTTGTGGAGTTTCACACCATGACACTTCTATATCACACTACACCACAACAACATGGACTGGGTGTGCCAAACACAGTCCAGGCTGCCATTTTACACACAGCCCTCTTCATTATAGTCCTCTTGGTGTCTATTATTTGGACAGGCACTATGTAAAGAAACCAGTTACACATAAAAAAAAAAAAAAAAAAAAAAAAAAAAAAAAGTTACCACATTTTCCAATTCCTTACAGGCATATTATTACATATTGCTGAAATTCTTAAACATAAAGAGCAGCTGAAATACATAGAAAGCTGTACTGTGTTTATTTATTTATTTTTGTCAGCCAATTCCTTATGAAACCATGACAGAGCATCACCTATATTTTTCCCTCAGGTTATATATTCTGTAATGCCAAAAGCAGTGGCAGAGCTAAACGTTTTTACATTGGATGGCCATAGGGTAGACAAGAATTTATCAGGGGGTCCATAAACAAAGAGAGGAAATGATTGTGTCCCTCTCTCTAACACACACTCACATAAACTGCTGTGATGACTATGGTCACATTAGAGAGACATGAGACATGAAACACCTTTACATTGACAACTTTACATTGATCCATGTAGGTATATGAAAACATTTCTGTCCTCATCCTCCAGTGACCTATTGATCAACTGCAATGGCACCTGTGGTATCCAGGCAGATTTCACAGGTGGCCACCCTGGCCAACCCTCTAGCTCTGCAAAAAGCATCCAATTACCAAGTATATTAACTAATTAATAATATTTTATTCATAGCTCCATCACTAGCAAAAAAATAATTATTATGCTATTTTTCATGCTATTATTTATTTAATTGGTATTTTATCAAATTGTTTCTTCATGCTGTAATAAAATTTAAATATTGTTGTAGATTTCATCCAACTCCATTCCCACACTGAATCTCTTTACTAAAGGAGCACTGATACTCAATTCGGTCCTACGAGGGCCGCAATCCAGCAGGTTTTCCATGTATCCCTGCACCAACACACCTGAGTCAAATTAGGTGGCTCTAACAGCCAATCAGGTTCTACACAATGACTCATTAATTTGACTCAGGTGTGTTGGTCCGAATTGAGTATCAGTGCTCTATAGTCATCCAAAAAACAAATAAAACAAAATTTTAAATGATGGATTTCGCTAGTAAAAAATATAAATGCTTATTTAGGTGAAACTTACCGACTTTTTTGTACAAAGTTTAAAAAGTATGCACCCCACTGACCAGATGTCACTAAAAATAAAGAATGTTACGTTAGCATAGATAGATAGATAGATAGTAAAACAGTTAATAAAATGAATAAAATGATATGGTAGATGAAAGGTGTCTACCTTTTTGCATCATAGGTCTCGCCTGTGAAGACTTCAGGTGCCAAATAATTTTTTGAATCTGCATTTGATGTGTCCTTCCCTCTGTTCAGACACAAGATAAACACATTAATTAGTCAAATGAGTTAGTCCAGTACAATTTAAATACAAATGTTAACACTAATGATTTGTACTTATATGTTGCTTTTCTAGTATTTTTGACTACTCAAAAAACTTTTACAATGCAAGTGACATTAACCCATCCAAACACACACTCACACAGCAATGTTTATTTGGTGCTCTTCCCTAAAACAAACATTCACACTCAAATGAGCACATCGGAGGCAATGTGCAGTTTAGTGCTTTGCCCAAGTACACTTCAAGAAAAAGCCAGGTTCTACCCATCACCCTTTCAATTGACAGACGGCTTCCTGTGGCTGATTTTAATGTGGCTAAACCATAAAGGAGCAATAAAGGCAGGTATCCATCTTCAAAGTGCTGCAAAGTTAAGAAATGCAAATAGGAGCCTGCAGACTGGAGTCTACAGGAAATCCACATAAACAGACCAGTACATCTTTTTCAATTCTCTCTATTGGCTGGGAGTCTTCAGAACCTTTATGGTTTAGGGCAGGCAACAACTCCATAAAAGCAAAAGCTAGAGAGAAGCAATGAAACACCTGAACACTGCTCTTAAAGATTGTGACTAACCGGGCTAGACATTTGTTAAAACGGTAAGAAGACCCAGGAACATGTACAAAAAATTTTACATGTTCTTTTACATCTGGACAATTTATTCTTAAAACTATGTATTCTTTTAATTTTCAGACAACATTCATATAAATGTGTGCTTCTCTGCATCTCACGTTTGCAATGAAACCAAACTTCTGCATATTTGTGTTTTGTCTGTGTTTTTTACAGGAAGGAAACCATGACCATAGACATTGTTATGATAAACATTTCATTTTTGCAAGAAATATGCAAATAAGATAAGTGCAGCTGTGCAGGAGTATTTCAAGCACAAACTTCCTTTCTAGCGTCTTGCCTACGTAACATCTCTGTGTCTTGTTTAGATATTGACTTGTCAGATGAGATGTTTTAACTGCTTAGATGTAACTGAATCATAGAAACAATGTTTTAAATTTTGATTTTCTGGAGTGGATATATTTGTGTTAAGTTTGATACCTCACTATGTTCAGATTTCTGACTGTAATCCCTCTTCTAAGACTAAAAGGACCCAATAGCAAATGTTGACTATGACCCTATTTCAGCTCCTCTTCCCTGTTGTGCAGAGCCTCCGAGCACAAATGCAGTGATACAGGGAGAAAGATTGAGAAGAAAAAGAAAAAGGAAGGTGTTGCCATTCCTTATGTAAGTGGAGCATTTAACAAATATCAGAGTTTTTAAAACCCAGTCAAATTATCCAACAGAAACCGTTTCATCTTAAAGACCAAACTCCTCACTCCACTCGACACAAAGAGATGACTCAACACAGGAAAATCTAAAATAACAATGGTTTCACAGGCTACTTAAGTTAAATCTCCATCAGAACTGAAGAAACTCTCCTGGATGAGAGTGAAACATCATTAAGAAACTAAACTCAGTCCAGTTGACTTGACTCAACCTAAGTTGGATACCATGACCTGAATGAACGAGAGCCTTTATAGACAATTTCAGTTTATAGTCTTTTTTAAAGCTTTCTAATTTATTTAATTAAATAAAAATGAAGGCTTTTCCTTTATTTTTCTCTTCTTAGGGTTGCATCAGAATCTCATGTAAAATATGATAATAATAATAATTAAATATAGAAATAGTAATTATGTAACACCACATAGAATACCTTGATACTTTGAAACTCATATTTTGTCAGATACTTACCATACCATAGTTTTCCAACTATGACACAGCCAACCTGGTAAGGTTGATAGCTGATTGAAAAGCCTAGATTGATATATAGTTCTTAAGGGATATGTATCGTCTATGCACAAAGCCAAAACCAAAAGGATATTCAATAAAACACTGTAAGCTTTTGTTAATAGAGAAAGTTAAGTGGAGACTGTTAACCAGTGTGGGTTTGTTAATATGGGCGCTGGAGTGCCACCCCATCAAGAAGGCTACCTCCCTTTAACATAACATTAAAACCAACTGCTCATACTAGGCCGTAAGGTTAACCCTGTTGTCGTTTCATCTCGCTCCACAGTCTGGGGACCACACAATTCTTCCTAGAAAAAAAAGACCGGTTTGCCTTTAGCTTAACTAAAGTTCGGAGCTGATTATCCCGCACAAGTCCCGTGATCACCGCCGTAAATCGGCACTAGCTACTGTTTAGCACCAATGAAAATAAAAACACCATCAGGGTCTGGTTTTCTTGTCATCTATGTAATTTTTAAATGTCCATCCAATCTCTCTTGGCTATTGAAGACCTACTTTGTGATCATGAGGAATGTGACACCAGGGTGTTTTTACATGCACTGCATGCTGCACAACAGCATAATACTGTTATAATCAAGAGCAGCACCGATAGAGAAAAAATTATATATACATATACATACTGTCCCCGATACTGATATGGCATTTCTTCACCAAATCTGGTAACAGAACAAGAATTATTGATATAAACAAGGTGACATCAGCTTTGTTACCACAGTGTGTTCAACACTTTTTGGGATCCATACCTTCTCTGGATGTAACTCAACTAGTGCTTTTAAATGGCAAGGGCACAAGAAAAACCTTCTCTGTTAGATGTATAGAAGAAGAATACCTGAAAGCCTTCAACAATCTAGGAAGTAGCTTTAATTCAGACCAGTCAACTTTTGCAATACTTTGCAAATATGTATGCCACCTGTATGACCAGCCATCTGCTCAAAATGTAAATGATGCAAGACACAAAGCATTCTGTATGGCATCATCAGCCTTGCCAGAACTATCTATTCCTCCTACAAGTGATGCCCTCCACCAACATTGCAAAAGGGCAAACTACCAAGCAGCAATAATGAAGTCACTCTTACAAGCAGAAATACATGCTCCATCACCTGTTGGCCATGGTTGGCACATAGAGGATGGACATTTAAAAATTACATGGATGACAAGAAAACCAGCCCCTGACAGTGTTTTAGGAGTTGTGCATTGCAGGTGTAAGCAGGGTACCTGCATGAGAAGCAGATGTTCTTGTGTTTTTGCAGGACTGTGTTGCACAGATTCATGTTGCTGTCTCAGTTGTGTAAATATAAAAGACAGTGAAGAGAGAGAAGATGACTGCTGTCCTGACACTGATGTTGAGGACTAAAAGTCCAGCATTTTACATCAGATGTTGTGGTGTATTGTTGCAGAATGATGAAATGTTTAAATCATATCAAAACAAAGTGATCACCACTTTTAGAGTAAAATGTTGGTACGCTAAACAGTAGCTGGTGCTGATTTACGGCAGTGATCGTGGGACTTGTGCCGGATAATCAGCTCCAAACTTTCAGAAGGCGAACCGGTCTTTTTTTTTCGAGGAAGAATTGTGTGGTCCCCAGACTGTAGATCGAAAATCTGTTTCTGAACGTCTTTTCTGGGTTGACGTTATGGCCTTTACAGTGTACCTGCTTTTGTGTAGTAGCTAGTCTGTCAGCGTTTAAGACATGGTAGCTTTTGATTAATAACCTCCTAAATATATTAGTGCTGGGCAATGATTAAAACTTTTAATCGCGATTAACCGCATGGCATGAATAATAAAAAAAATTGTTATGTACAAAATGTCTCTTTCCTTTAAAAGAAGGCCTATGGCTATATAAAGACAATGCAGTAAATTTTGGTTTACAAAACCTAAATCAGTAGTCTCCAACGTGTATGGATGAGGTGTGCTGGCCAAATGGATGTTCATGTGAGGCCTAAAACTTTTACGAACATGTGACCAGGAGCTGCTCTCTCAATGGTTTTGTAAAGATCCTTTCTGCCAGGCAGCATTGTTGTAGGTCCTTTATGTATGCAGTGGGACAAATTCACAGCCCTTAGTGTCCAAATACACTCTGCTAAGAGCAGACAGAATTGACGAGAAATAGCAGCTTTGGGGGAAATAAGAAAAAAATTATGCAATTTCTTTAAAAAAAAATTTTTCACATGGGATTCAGTTAGATAATAAGAATAGCCTTTATTATCATTGGTCATGATATAATGTCATTTGGTGTTCTGCATGTAAAAAAAAAAAAACAAGATAAGAAATATGGAAAATAAAAGGTCATGAAGATGAAAATAATAAAGAACACACACACACCTACACACACACCTACACACAATTTAAAGAAACTGCACATTACTTTTGATGGAAAGCTTCAAATCCGGCCAAGCGCAATATTCCAAATTCTGTGAGGAAAATGTTCTATAGAAAGGAAGTGGATTAAGTATAATTTAATGCCATAAAGACAAACAGGTTCACAAAGAAAAAAAAATTGTAAATAAATATATAAAGTATTAAAATAATAATGAGATATTACAGCATATGAGAACTGTTATGTTTAGAAACAGTTAATACAACATTTTATGAAATTTCATGATGTCTTTTCAGTGTTTGTGTAGTATTTATAGTACCTCTGGTGTCAGATCTTTGTGAAGCAAACCTTTGTCATGAATAGTTCGCAGAGCAATGCAGATCTCAGCCATCCTGCTAAGTACCTTAAAAACAAGTTAGAGCATAATTACAATTGCAAAAACATATCTCAGTTGGGATGACAAATTGCATGTCATGCAATTTAGAATCTATTTTAATCTCAAGATTAGTGCAGATAAGTAAGATACCTCAGATTCTTGTGGAGGTTCTTCCATTTCTTGGATCTTTTTTGCAAGGTTTCCTCCCTGACAGTACTCCATCACTACATAGTACATGTTTTCTTTTTCATCTTTGTGACAACATAGAAACAGAAAACAATGTCAATGTTTTCAAAAATTATGTGTGGTATGAAAAATGCTTCTCACAAATACAAAAAGACTGTGTTAATCTTTAACTTAATGTCAAACTTGTTTATATAGCACATTTTCCACATTAGGCTCCATGTACAATTTACTGCTCATGTATATTAGTTATGTAAGATAGAAAACTGAGCTTTCTTTTAAATATATTTAGAGGCCATCATCTGTAACAAATCTCCTTTAATATAATAATAAACAGACATGTCCTTCATTAACATCCAGTCTAACATGGACCTGAGATAGTTTGTCAAAACATACCAGTGAAAGAGTTCTTGAGATCCACAATATGAGGATGTTTTTTTTGTTTGAGGATCTCTATGTCTGAGATTTCTTGAGTCTGTTAAAAACACCACAAATATTAAAATAGCTCACTATAATTGTCTAATGGATGAACAGTCATCTCTGTTCAACAAAAACATAACATTTTCACATGTAAACAAACTCAGAGGTCTGGTGAGATTCCCCAGAGCCATTGGATGAAGAACTTTAGTTATGGACTGAACATCAAAAATCAGGACATAAGGATCCTTTAGTGGTACACATCACAAGCATTCATGATGACTGAGTGTGTATGCTGCACATAACAATGTGATTGTATTAATGTAAACGATTAACGGTCTGAGTTTTAAGAATATAATGGAATAAACAGACTGATTTGAGAAGTGATTTTAGAGAACGGAGAGAGCCAGCTGGATGGAGAGTCCCCATTCATGTAGGCTAGTGAAGTAAGGGTGGTGGTTAACTAAGGACAGTGAGGTAAGACAGAACTGAGGTAATGTGTATGTGTATAAGCTGTATAAGCTGAGAGATGTGTGTCAGATGAAATGAGGCATTTTCAGACAAGAAAGTGTGCAGTTCCTTGAGTGACGGTGGTGTAAGCATCTCTGTGAAAAGGATGCAGATTCAGAAGGAATCTCTGCTAAGAACTTAGAGAAACAGTTATGGACTTACAATCTGCACTTCTGAGTTCACCTGCTCACTCAAGACTTTGTGGATTTGGGACATGGTGGGCTTCAAGGACTTCATACTGACGGCTTTGCCTAGACCACTGAAATGATTCCCATATCCCGAGACAAAGAGGAAGAAGAGTGGTTTTGGCTGACTTACTTATCCGTCCTCTCTCTCCAGTGTATGTGAATGTGGATTTTTGAGTGGGCACTTTTTACCTAATGAGGGATCTAAGCATAGCATTTGTAGGATACACACTCAAGTTTTTACCATATAAGGTTCTCTGTCCTACAGACTGGATTGACACACGAACATGCATTCTATGCAAATGAGCATCCTATAGGCAAACTCTATGATTGGAGGACACGGGACTGAGGAATTTTATTTGTTTAAACCCTATATAAGACAGAATGACACATCAGGTCTTTAGGTCTTCGTTCTGGTTTTGGAACCTCCAGATTTTGCTGCAGAAATCTGTTTTGATGTCTGAACTTTTGTAATAAACTCCTTTTTATTATTATTCCACATCTCCTGATCAAGATACATCACTAACTTTCCACTTTTGAAGAATGCAAAGTCATTTTGTTATGATCGCTGTTATTAGGTATTAAGTATGAGGTTATAAGACCTTTATGAGACCTTCTTTAGAGAAGTGTTTTTGATTTCTGCCTATTACCTGTTTCATTGGGCCTCCTGACTGAATTCCCATTCTCTTGTTTATGTTACTTTTCTTTTTGTGTTGCACAGAGAGTGTGATACACATGTGAGAAACAAAATTTTGAGACTCATGGCAGTTTTAATAAAACTGAATTTTTTTTTTTTTTTTTTCATAATTTACTCTAGAGGTTAAAGTTTTCTCTTACCTGTGTTTGTGGGATTTCCTTCACCAAAAATGTTTCTTCACCCTTTTTGGCCACAATGAAGTTTTCTCCTTCTTCTATTATAACATAGTCCTTGTCTGGTATTTTGCTCTGTTTGTTCCCCATCTTTATATCCTGACAACAAAAGGTTAAAAACAAGCAAAAAGTTATTGCACTGCTATATAGTGATTAATCAGTGTTGTCCCTAAATGCAGTGGATTCTGACTGGTGGAGGAAACAGTACTATTTATCCAGAGCCGTCTGCAGGTTGGGGACCTTTGAAAATCCTGGATTGAAAGGTCTTTTTGTGTCCCATTTTAAAAACGTCTAATTATGATAATCAAAGTAATTTTGCCTCAAGATGGAATTTTGCATTATTTTAATGGTGGATGGTCTTAGAGGCCAAATGTTTCAGTCCACACAAGCAATGGTTGGTTCAACTGAGTAACACACAGAATGCAGCCAGACAGCCAGAGGAGAAAGTCATGTATTTCCTAAAGAAAATGAAGCCTCTATACCAGAAAAGGGATAGAGAAAACAAAAAGATTGGATAAGAAAATGAAGTGAGGGGCAGGTTCTTCTTAATTTCTTAGAGAAGTGAGCAGCACCTGAGCTAAAACAGAGTTTGAGCTGATATCAGCAGTTGTCTAGGCAACATGTTAAAATTCATTTAGGGCCAACACAGATTGATTACTATCAGAAATTCATCCAAGTTCCTCTCAGCGATAAAAAAAACATTTCCATCTTGTATCGATATTTTTGTCCTTTCCTACTGATCAATCATGACAAAGTTGGTATCATTGGATTCCTTGTAATTTCAGTATTGTGAAGATGCTCCTAACATTATGGTATTTGATAAACTGAATGCACCCCAGAGTCTGTAATGTTCATAACAAATGTCTACTGTAATTTTTTTTTAATAAACAAAATAAAACAGAAGAATTTTCAACATTTAAGCCACAATGACTGATTAATAAGTCAGAGTCTGATAATTATATCTCCTACTGTTGGTGCTTTTGAGTGAGATTTAATACCTTATAAAATATCTCACCTGGAAAACGGGGAAAGGGCTGTTTTAAAATTATTACTGAATTACTTCATTCAGTGCATTAAAAATAAGGGGGTGACATGAATCAAAAAGTGGACCTGTGATGGACTGGTGACCTGTTCAGGTAGGCTCTGCCTCTCACCTGCTAGTTGCTGGGATAGGCTCCAGCTTTCTCTCGACCCTGAATTGGACTAAGCAAAATAGAAAATGGATGGATGGATGAATCAGAAAGCTGTCCTGCCTGCATCTTATAAGATACAGAGTAGAATAAGTTCACAGTAAGACAGGAGGTACAACACTAAACATGACCCATGTGTTTGTTGGTGTATCCTAGCAAATGGCTTATTGCATAACAATCATATTTACTGAACCTTTCAGCACCATTTTAACATTGTAACATCAGTATTGGCAAAGATTAACATCATGATCCACATGGACTTCAGTTTCAGACCCAGCAGCCGCAGGTCCATCATCACGTCCAGATGAGGCTGAAATTATTCAGCCTCATCTACAGCTGGTTCAAACAAAATGATCTCATCTTATTTTCCACATGTATTCATTTTTGTACTTTCTCACCACCCCGATTAGCTAATAATTTAGACCCCAAAAAGACCAAAAGTCAGTCTGACAAAGCACACAGATCTAGATAAGTGATTATTGTGAAATTCCTGTGTCTTGTCTCAGTGTCACTTCCTTTGTGTGATTACATTTCAGTATACACATATTATTACATGCTAAATTTCCTGGTTTGTATGTGTCACTTCTCCCTGGTTTATATGTACCAACTCTATAGATCTGAACTGAAGGGAAAGTTAGGTACAACGTCCATTTGTAATCTGTGTGGTGGAGCAACATGCAGATTGCCTCATTTGAAAAACAATAGGTCAGTAAGTGGGGTGATTAGAACTATAGTAGTATTAAGCCTGCACCAGACCCTGCCATGGGCACACCCACTCCTGCCACTTATCGCTGCTGTAACTCTCCAGAGTACTGATTGAACACACGTGCAAACTATCTGGTAACCTAGGAATTATATGCTCCAGCTCCTCATCCATTCCTCATCGGACCTCTTTCATGCATCAGTGGACTATCCCTCTTCCCCTTCCCAGTCCCGACTCACCTGGCTGGTCAACTTACTGTGGTGCTGAGTATCCTAAACCTGGTATTAAGTAAGCGACTCCTCCAAGGAACTCTGTCTGTAATAAACTTTGTTAAACTCTGCTCGATCTCAGTGAGGTCTTTCATAACAGGTAGAGGGAGGGGGGACTGCAGGAAAAACTGAAAATGCTGGTAATTCTAGTGTTAATCTTCCTCAGAATCTGCTCCGTGTTATCAATCAGACTTGCTGCTTGCTTCCTGTTTGGGGCTAGAAGTAGCTCACTTTTTGGATACTGACAGTGTTTAACTGAATGAACTTTGCCATTTGATATGAGACAGAAACGTGACAATAAACATGTTTAAATTTAATAAGTTGTCAAGATGAGAAAAATACGTAAACTGTTTAGACAAAGGACCACCCATAAGAGTTCTTTGTAAAATGAAATACTTTCTTTTTTCCAATGATTTCAGGCCAGGAGTGTGGTGTGTGCAAAATATTTTACTTTCAGTTTTGGTCCACATTGTTTACATCTCAGCTAGAGGCTGAGTCATGCACTTGGGCTCTAGTTTTGACATGTGATAAAAGAAGCAGAGCAGGGAGGTGGTTCTCAGCAAAGTTTTTGTTGGCCTGACATGGCATACCATTGGCCTGACAGTTGATGAAGCTTGTACAAAAAATAAAACTATATAGTTTCCATCTATTACACCAATACCATTTTATAATTCAAAATTACTTTTGAACATATTTTGTTTTTGGTATTTCATGGTAAGTCCAAAAAAAAAAAAAAAAAACTGTGCCTTTTCTCACTTCTTCTACTCATCAAACATGCAAATTCACCTAGAACTGTCACCCTTGCTCAGGAGGGCCAATTGAATAAGGGACACAAAGATTAGGCCTCTGTTATGTTAGCAAACAGAAAATCAATTCAAGCACAAACAGACTCATACATTTACCTGACACAATGGAAATGTTTGTTGTGTGTGTGCGTGTGTGTGTGTGTGTGTGTGTGTGTGTGTGTGTGTGTGTGTGTGTAGGTGTGTGTGCATATGTGTCAGTGTGTGAAGGTTACTACATATGAGTGCTGAGAAACAAAGCAAGCAAGAAAGAAAAATTAAGCTGAAGAAGAAAATATCTATAGTCACTGTCAAACAAATGCAATCAATAAGAGACTTTATAAGAGACTTGCAACTCAACTTTGACTTTCACTTAAGTGACTTGTGACTTTACTTTTACTTTGGCCTGTTGACCTGGATGTACTCAATAAAGGTGCCGTCCCCACTGTCATGTATGGTAGTATGGAGGCTGACCGGTGTGTGTGTGATGCGCCTGCGCATTGGAGGGGGAGTTATTACGGGAGACCAGGAAGTGGGAAACGACGTACTGTTGTTGTTGTAATGAGTGTGTTCCAGCTGCACGGAGAAGCAGCCAACAATAAATGAGCAAAGTGCTCGCAGTTATTCCTCCACTATTTGACTTATTTACACCCACGATCCTGGATCACATCAAAACCGCAAAAGTATTTTAGCAAAACCTTTCATCCCCACGAAGCCAGGGACTAGCCTCCATGAAACTGACCATGTCTGAAGCCAGGTACCAAAGTGAATAGGTTTGAGTCCTCTGCCGTCTGTGGTACTGTGCGTACAGTACCACACAACTTGAGGATATGACGTCAGTGTGATGAACACGCGCTGATTACCAATCCACCCTTCCTTGAGTTTTTTATGGTTTATAGACAAGCATTTTTTTTGAAGAAGCTCAACTTCTTCATTAGTCCAAAGAAATGTTTCTCTTTTGCTTCGCAGTGAATCCTCAGCTATATTCTCTTCTCTGCTTCTAATGTGTACTTCCTGCAACACGCAGTGAGCCTTTATCTGGGCATGTGTTGTTTTGCTCTAGCTTTGGAGTGTTACTCTTTAGCACCCCCCACAGCCTGTAGTATGTACTGCAGCAGTGTTGAGGGGATGTTGAAGCCTTTCTCCTAGTTTTTGCCACCGCATTCACATTGTTGTCACACCTGAACCGGCTTCGGTGCCATGTGGACATAGCCAAAGTTTCTTAAGCACCCCTCCACCGCCCCCTTGATTTCCTGAAACAAATGTTTTAATGCTGCACCATCAGCGCCTTATCCTAATTATCCACAATACAAAGAATCCTCTCATCCAATCATGTAGCAGGAGACAGAGTCAACTAAGAAGCAAAAAAAGAATAAAATATGCCGAAGTAGCACAACACCAGTGGTGACAAAATGATACCAAAGGTTATTTTGTTCGCTTACAAGAATTATGAGGTTGTAAATAAAAAAATAAATTGCAGTGTGTAAAACATGCGGGTCAAAAGTTACAGACAGGGACTCGATAACGTCCAACTTCGTTCAGCATTTGAAGTTGCAGAAAGAACGGTAAGTCAGTCATCAAAGTTTGCAAGCTAATGTTAGCCTAAATTCAGCATGGTGTTCACAGCAATCCAATGAGCCCACCACAAAGTATATGTTTTCTCTGTAGCACAGACTCTGTTTTAGTCAGTATACAGAAACATACGTTTTAGCAGTCTGTATGCATACGTATGCAGTCATTTACTGTTCTGAAAGTTTCCCCTCCAACTGCTATTAGGTTTTTTTTAATACAGATAAGCAGATAAAGTTGTAGCATTAAAGATTAATACAGACCTGTCTTGGTAGTAATGATTTTCTTCAGTAAACTAATCAGAAATATTCAGCTATTCTTCATAATGTGCTTATCTCTTACAGTTTTGAGAAATACCAGATGGACAAAAACATCACAAATGAACCACAACAGCCATCAATCACCCAGTTCATGGACACCCAGGCAGGAAAGTACAACATGAGTGATTCTCAGCAGAAAGCTATAACCAAAGCAATACTATCTGATTTGATCATTGATTGCAACTTGCCCCTGTCCATCACGGAAAAGACTTTGACACTTTGACTGTAGTTGACTGTAAATACAGCCCAGTGTGTCATAAGACATTAACATCAAAAGTTGAGAACATTGTGGCTGAGAGGCGTCAGTTGAGCAATACAGACCATTTTTCAGTCACTGTGGATATTTGGTCAGATCGAAAAATGAGGGGATTCCTTGGTTTCACTGTACACCATTTAGAGAAAGATGCAGAGCGGATACAGTTCAAGTCCCATCTTTTGGCCTATAACTGCTTCAAAAGAGTCACACACAGCTGAAAGAATCTCAGACCATTTTGAGGCCATATGTGATGTCCAGTACATGAAAGATAAACTGGATGACATTATTAGTGACAATGCCTTCAACATGTGTGACCCCTTGGCTGGGTGGGTCAATGCTAGCTTTAAAATGAAAAATAACCATAGGTAAAAAGGATCAAGTGGAGAGCAGCATTGTATCACCAAAAGAAGGCAAGTAGTGTGTTTAACCAAGTTTATTGGTGTAAGAGAGTCCAGTAAAGTCTTACAGTGGCTAGATCCATTACAGCTCTCGGTCCGCGTGTTGTCACTGAGGTAAATCAGCCGGCTCCTCAGGTACTGGCACCTCAGCCTGGCTCCACTACGCGTCTACTTGGAGATGCTCTTGTAAGGGAATCTGGCAACAGTATCTGGTTCGTTCTCACCAATTTATGAGCAATATGTTGCATTGCAAAGCGGTACTCACAGAGCCATGCAGGGTCCCTAAACTGCCCTGCCCGTACACAGCATGTCGTGCCCTTCTTCCACTGCCGTGGCTGGCGTTGCTTGCTGCTGCTGCTCTCTCCTGCACCTTGTCATGTTCACCCGTAACTCTGGGTTGGATGTGACCGCTTATTCGCCGCTCTCTTCTTCCATGTCAGCCCAAAAAACACACACTCAAGCGCTGGGCACTCTGTTCCTTGCACCCTACTCGGGCACTGGGCCCTCAACCTCTTGCATCCTCTTCAGGCACTTCCTCAAATCCTCCATCTTGCCACCTTGTATCTATTGGTGACAACATAAGCCCATCCCCTGCTTGCTGCACGTAGGTTCACTGACTCAAACCTCTTCAGCATCATTGGCTATCTGAGCTCAGTCAATAGCATTACCTGTCAATACTGCAATCATGTTCCAGGTGGATCCAGGAACATAATTATCACAGTTCAGTTTTTAAAAAGCATACAACTAAATTCAAAATAAAACAAAGTAAAAACAATAAAACATGCCATAAAAAAAAAAACCATAAAACACAATAAAAACTTAGAATGAACCACACATGCGCAAAACATTCACTAAGGCAAGAACTCGGGCATGGAAGGAGTTTGGAGAGGCCATGGAAAATGACTTCTGGACAACTTTGAGGAGATTCTGGTCCACCATCCGGCGGCTGAGGAGGGAAAAGCGGTGCTCCGTCCGGGCTGCTGACCTCGACTTGGGATGTTGTGAGGCGGTGGAGGCGAAGCAGAGTCTGGGGTAGCTGGTGCTGGCTCTCCCATCCATCCGTCCGTCCGTCCGTCTATCCATCCATCCATCCATCTATCTATCTATCTATCTATCTATCTATCTATCTATCTATCTATCGGATAGTCGCACCTCGGATTGAGGAGGAGCAGTGTGGTTTTCGCCCCGGTCGTGGAACAGTGGACCACCTCTACACCCTCTTCGGGGTCTTTGAGGGGGCATGGAAGTTTGCCCAACCAATCTATGTGTGTTTTGTGGATTTGGAGAAGGTATTCGACCATGTTCCTCGGAGACTCCTGTGGGGGGTACTCCCGGAGTATGGAGTGCCGGATTCGCTTGTACGAGCTGTCCGGTCCCTTTACAACCGGTGTCAGAGCTTGGTCCGCATTGCCGGCAGTAAATCAGAATCATTTCAAGTGCGGGATGGACTCCGCCAAGGCTGCCCTCTGTCACCGATTCTGTTCATAACCTTTATGGACAGAATTTCTAGGCACAGCCAAGGTGTCGAAGAGATCCAGTTCGGTGGCCTCAGGATTGGGTCTCTGCTCTTTGCGGATGATGTGGTTCTGTTGGCTTCATCGGGCCATGATCTTCAGCTCTCACTGGAGTGATTTGCAGCCAAGTGTGAAGCGGCTAGGATGAGAATCAGCACCTTCAAGTCCGAGACCATGTTCCTCAGCCGGAAAAGGGTGGAGTGCTCTCTCCGGGTCTACAACAGGGTCCTGCCCCAAGTGGAGGAGTTTACGTATCTTGGGGTCTTGTTCACGAGTGAGGGAAGGATGGAGCAGGAGATTGACAGGCGGATCGGTGCGGCATCTGCAGTGATGTAGACTCTGCATCGGTCTGTCGTGGTGAAGAGGGAGCTGAGCCAAAAGGCAAAGCTCTCGATTTACCGGTCAATTTACAGTCCTACCCTCACCTATGGTCATGAGCTGTGGGTAGTGACTGAAAGAACGAGATCGTGAATACAAGCGGCCGAAATGAGTTTTCTTCAGGGTGGCCGGGCTCTTCCTTAGAGATAGGGTGAGAAGCTTGGTGATCCGGGAGGGGCTCAGAGTAGAGCCGCTGCTCCTCCACATCAAGAGGAGCCAGATGAGGTGGCTCGGGCATCTGGTTAGGATGCCTCCTGGATGCCTCCCTGGTGAGGTGTTCCGGGCACATCCCACTGGAAAGAGGCCCCGGGGAAGACCTAGGCATTTTCTGTGTGTCACTGTTATTGGAGGTTGTCTTTCTCCTGGCCACTATATGGCACAACCACCTTGATTAGTGGGGGGCGCTGCAGGTGCTGTTAAAAAGTGGAGCTGTTGGCCAGCCAGTATCTCTTGTGGTGGTTTTGGCTGGCCTGGCTAAGTTTTTGGCTTGGTGTGCTGTCTGCAAAGGGCCAGCCTCTATGCAGTGTGACTGGCTGCTGAAGTGTGGGAAACTGGCTGCTCTGCTGGTTGCTGTACGCGCTGCTGGATGTCCGTTCTGTTGCATTGTTTGATTTTTTTTCTAAATGCTTTCTACTCAGCTTCCAGCTGATTATTGTTGTGCATGATATAGATCATGGCACAACTGAGCCACAGCATTTGAGGCTCTCACCTGTATGCTTTCCAGGGCTGTGCTCATGCCAACAGAGTGGTATGTATTTATCCATTTCTTTAACATTTTAATTAATTTTTTAAAATCAATTTCCACTGCCACCACTCCTCAGAGGACTACTGCTGTTTTGGCTCTGTGAAGCTCTTTGCACTGCCGGTTCAGCCTCCAATCCTCTTGCTTCAGTTTGGACGTGGGCTTGTTGGCTGAATGGATGCATTGACTCTGCTTGGCTGCCGAGCACATGGGCTACCTGGACTATCATTTTCCTAATTTGGCATGTTAATTGGTCCCCAAATATGTTGGTCTGTAGTTACGTTTTAATTGGTTTTCCCCCTTTTTTTTTGTCAAGTGCTGTGGGCCCAGGACAGCAGTCCAGTATTTGGTGGTGGTTCATGACTTTCCCTTCCTGCTGTGTGTGTGTGTGTGTGAGAGTGTTGACATGGGTGAGGACTCCCTTTCACCTTTTAGTGATTGGCCCTGGAGCATGGCAAGCCTGTGCCCTGATGTGGTTTCCCTCCTCCGCCTTAATTTTTGGACCTATGTGTGTTTCATTTTCTTTTTAATTATTTATTTTTTTTATTTAATAAAAACAATATATTTTCATATTGTAACATCTCTCTGGCTCGTGGTATGTTAAGAATCTGACTGTATGGTGAATGGGGCTGCGTTGCAGTGTGAAGTTGCTTGGTGGCGCAGCTGGTTGCCTTTCTGGGCTGTGCACCACCCTCTCCAGTCCCATTACAAGCTGATAATAGAAATCAGTAAAATTGTCCTCCTTGTAATATCCCCTCAGGATGGTGCGAAGCTGTGAGACTGTGTGGTCTATTTTGCTTTCTAACATGTCACAGAGGATTAAACCAGGCCTGATGACTCTGATGACAGCTTCGATTATTTCAGCCTCACCATGGTTTCTTCTCTACCCCGTCTTCCACCATGCCCTGTGAGAGACATACCTGGTAGACCAGAGGATAGCGAGCCCAAAATCCGGCTGCTTAGATGCCCCCCTCAGTTCCACCCAGCTTGATGTGCATGCTTCCTAAGTTCCTATATGTGTGTGTGAGACAGAGCAGAGAAGGAGAGGGGTCCTGGTATTTAAGTCCAGAGGGAAGCAAACTTCTCTCTAGAAGGTGAGCCACTAGGTGGCACTAAACACCCCTGCTCCCTGGGAGGGCCCCCAGGGCCCCCCAGAACCCCCACACAGAATAGCCTGGCCACCCAGCCCAGGGCCAACACCCACAGACCCAGGCTCCACCATGTTGGGTATTTGAACCATGTTGACATGTCTTCACATACCTGAAGCCAGAACCTTCGGACAGGTATGCAGGACCACAAGGGATGGAAGTAGTTGTTAATCATGTTGTCAGTACAATGTGAACAAATATTTGATTGTGACAGACTCATCCTGAACATCCTTTGTCCTGTTTAATGAGTTTTGAGCAGAATTTTGAATTGTATTAATTGTTATTTTGAATTCTTAGTCATTTTAAAGATGTTTAAACATATTTGTAATCATTCATTTTTTATTAAAGTTACTGGATAAGTCAGCCTCCCATTTTGAAGTTGGAAGAAAGATTGAGTCTTCTAGCTTAGTTGTTAGTCTATATATTTTTAATAACAGCTTTGAGACATCACAATTCATGAGTTCTGCTATCCTGATAGGTATCTACAAGTTTGCTAATGGTATATTTTGTACTGTTATGGGTGCCACTCATTACGGACAGCTGGGGCTTGTTCTCCATTCAAATTCCTGGCTGTGGCGTCCGTTCTGAGTGGCTGGAGCAACTGCACCCCAGTCTCCTCCCCGTTGATTGGTTCCACACTCGGCTAATCAAACTGCAGCTTTAGGGGAAACAGGAAATAAAGAGCTGCTGCAGTGTTCAGTCAGGAGGGAGAAGTGGGCTGCACAAGCTGCTTCCCCTCACATTAAATGAGAGAGGCTGTTTAGTGCAGGTGGCCTCTTATCTCGATTGGCAGTAGTATGGAGGCATGGCTTTTCTGAGTATTCACTGTGCTATATGGTGGTCCTTTTGGTGTCAGACCATTTTGTGACTACAGCAGAGCTGGTCCTGGCTGTTCATGTTCTGTTAGGGCACTTAGTTATGGTCTGTTTAGTTTGGACTCACCTTTTGTTATCCACCCAGTTTTGGTTCAAGCTTTGCTTTGTGTTCTGCCATTTTGTTCTTTGTATTATCGGTTTCTTTGTGTTGGGCTAGGTTAGGGTTTTGTTTGTGACAGAGGTCCCTTAGTTAATGGCAACTGCTGCTCTTTTGTTCGTTTGCACATAATTTCAGAGTTTGTATCTGTAAATCCAGCTTGTCACCCTGTAAAAACAATCTGCCTCAAAATTCAAGTTTGCAAATGTACAGAAAGGATTTACATGGTTATAAAAGTACAAAACTGCGTGCGAGACTCCGAAGTTGCGGTGCGAATTTTGTCCATATTTTCACCTCTATCTTAGTGGATGGTGAAAAATCAAACTATCCAATCAGAGAGCAAACAGGTTCCCGTTCTGCAAGCTCTCAAAGGGGAGTAGATCAATTTTAAAGACAGGTGATGGTGTGACCAAAGTGGTTTATTAAATGACACTGGGTGTGGACAATTTCTGTGACAAAATGAATGTGATGAAGTTTGTAACATTATAAGACAGAACTATATGATTCAATTCAAGTGTAAAGTTGCAAAATGAATGTGATAAAATGTTGGTTTTTTCTCTCTTTTTTTTCGTTTGGAGCTCCCTCAACGTCTCTACCGATCGAGACAACCCTCACACATATGGAGTGAACCTTACATAATAACTTAAACACACACAGAAGATGTGCTGCACCCACTCTGAGGCTGCGGAGAGGTGGCGCTATTCTTTTTATTTAACTCTGACCTGGACACTCAAACAACACAATGATGCACATAAGTGCAAAGATTGTCTAGTAGTGGCAGACATCGCACTCTAACACAAACCAGTGTTATTCAGTCTGAGACTCCAGCAGCAGTGCTTCGGACTGTCTTTTTCCCTAAAAACCACCATCTTCTCCTCCACCCGGTTGCTCCTCCCAATGGCCTCCATGCGCTGCTGTAACCATTTTAATGGTGCTTGGATTCCATGGTAGCCGCTGTTGCTTTATTAACAGACATACTTGTGCCTTGATCCATGTTGAAACGCTACTCCACTGTGAGAGCAGGAAGCCTTCTATTCTCTGATTGGATAGTTTGATTTGTCACCATCCAATTAGATAGAAGTGAAATGATTTGGACAAAATCTCACACGCAGTTTTGTGTTTTGCATCTGTGAACAGGGTTTTCGCAAAAGAACTGTTTTCCTACAAATACAAATCTTTTTAACAACCATGCAAACCCTTTTCTACACATTTGCAAACTTGAATTTTTCAGGCAGATTGTTTTTACAGATGCAATCTCTGAAATAATGTGCAAACATTCATTTACAACTGCAAAATCTTTATGACTTAATTTTGTGCCCATAGAAAAAGTGCTTGTTTTCTTAACCTTTTGCTGACTGACACCAGGGCATTCCCCATCCCCCTCCAACACAACAAGTTTCAATTGCTAAACAAGTCTATCAGTCTATAAGGAGAACCTGTAAAACAGGGTGAACCAGATATAGTAAGCAACCCTTCATTCACTAGTTTCTAGCACTTGTAGAGGACTATATTTGATACTGTTTGTCTTGCAAGTATTTGTGCTAAACATTCCTGCTCTTTCTTAACATGTCATGTTCCCTGTGACACTTGTCAAAATGACAAAATGACTGTCACCCTGATGTAAAGCCTGTTATGACAAGAGAAGAGAGGAAAAAAAATCCTCCTGAGATTTGTTTTGTTGGACAAATTTGTACTTTCTTGAGCTACCATGGCAAATCAATAACACTGATATACGCAGCCTGCACGATGTAAGAAAGGCAATTTCTGATTTGATATAAAGAAACCTACCCACCTGCTTGACCTTACACCTTGCCATGACTTCCAAAAGAATTTGGATTTTTCTGAGATGAGCAAGTGGCAGATCTTTTCCATCATCAGGTTAATTACTTTTTCAAAAACATCAAGGGAGTCTCAGGAGGATTTTTTTCCTCCCTCTCTTCTATTGTCATAACTTTGCATGACAGTTATTTTGTTGTTTTGACAAGTGTCACAGGTAACATGTGATGAGATATGAAGGAAGAACAGCAATGTTTAGCGTAAATATTTGCAAGACAAACAGTATCAATCACAGTCCTCTACATGTGTGTGTCTGTTTCTTTGTGTAGTAGGTTTTGCTTCAACAACTTAGTTTCCAAGAAACTTGCAGGTGACAAAAAGGCTGTCAACCTGACTCATTTGATGTGCTGAGACATTTGTTGTTTCTTTGTGTGGGTATTGTACTCAGCTGCTAGGTTTTGCTTGAAAGCCCTACTTTCCAAGAAACTAGTGAATGAAGGGTTGCTTATTATATCTAATTCACACTGCTTTTCAGATTATCTTGATAGACCTACTGAGCAATTATAAACTATAAAAAGTTTGGGAAAACAAGCACCTCTTTTGTTAGTCCCTCCTTCTCATGTGATTCGAGGAAGGAGGCTCTGTTTTAAATATGTCTGGCATGATTGCACTTAGAAGCCCAGAATTAAACACAAACACGTCAGGCAGAGTTTGAGATTCCTAGATTAGAGTTGGAAGCAGAAACAGAAAAAGTTATTAAACTTAAAAAGTTGGAGTTTAAGTTGCAGACTATTAAGGAAATCTGGCCTCGTTTCCACCAATGGGTCGGGATGGGACAGCGAGTGTGCATATATGGTTTGTAAACTGCAATCTTGCTGCGTTTCCAAAGCCAAGCCTAACCTTAGACGAGAGGCGGAGTACCAGATAGTGATATGCCTCAGCTACATAATAGCATGACGCCATCACAGCAGAGTATGGAGGACTGGAACTGCCAAAATAAAAAAATAAATACAGAAATATAAAAATGGCTCATTAAACAAATTGATGTACATACATCAAAATGTAAAAAAATGTTTTTCCATTAAGAAACCTATAAAACATGACACACACACACACACACACACATATGTCATTTTCAGCCGTTTTAAATTAACTTAATGTTAATATTCCTATTTATTTACTTTTCCATGTCACTTTCAGTTCAGTTTATTTGTTTATTTGATATTTTTTTGTTCTTTCCTCTTTTATTTTTATGTCTGTATTTACTTTATGATATTTTCCTTTTACATTTTCTTTTCCAAGCATATTTCTCTGTTTACATTTTACATTTCTCTGTCTCTTTTTTACATTTCCACATCTCCTTTTTACATTTCCATGCCTCCTTTTTACATTTCCTTATGCATTTCTGCCTCATTATGTAAAAGAGGGGCCAACCTTTCAAGACATGTCTTGGACCAGATCCTCGCCTATTGGTCAATCAAGACTGAGCGGTTAGTTTAGGCAGAGCTTCCTGCATGGCTGCCTGGCTCTGCCAAGTGAGGCTGTGGGAGGGAAATGATGGTTTTAGGTTGGCAGAAATGGCTGACTTTCAACTGTGCAGGATTGTCTCTTTTAGCTGAAAAATCACACAATCACTGATGACTTTTTACTATTTAGTATGGATGCAGTAACTGAGAGGCCGTTCCAGCTGCAGACCTACACAACTAACAGGCAGGAGGTTGTGGGTTGCCTGGATCGTTGAGATGAAAACTGACTTTAGAATGTTTCGTGAATTTCGGCTGAAAGTCACAATTAAAATCTGAAGAACATTCCCTGAAACATTATTTCACTTCTTCCTTTCCTGTCCACTGCAGCTGCTGCTCCTGGAGCAAAATGGCTGCTCTGAATTGTAGAGAATATTCAAGGCTTCATTTAATCCTATCATCATACAAATCACTTGTAAGGGCAAATATACAGGAAAAATAAATACATTCAAATACTTAGTGGTTATTTTATTTGATTAATCAATAGAGAGCTCATTGTCAAGTACCAGCAGTCAGGACAGAGTTGAATCACCAAATGCAGTGACCCTTTCCTGGTTGCATCTCTCAGCTGTTGTGGCTAACCAGGTATATTCATTTTGCCTTCTTTCAGGAAAATGTATCCAAAATAATTAAGATTATTATTTTATCCGTCTCATATTTAAAGTCCATACTTTTTAAGAATCTCGAGGTTATTCTTTTCAGCCACATATTGGAAACTTCTGATTTAAGACTTTAATTTTATGATAATAGTGTGAAGAAACCAGTAATAGTTTCCACATTGGATGAAAATTAGAGCTTGAAAGGACAAACCAGTGTGTCAGATAGCAAATAATCTTTCCCTACACTTTATAAGCTGACTTTTCAAAATTTACTTATATGTTAGTCAAACTAAAATTCACTTGAATTTCACTTTAAGAAAATAAATTTTTTCTGCTTTATATTTTGAATTTACTAATCCACTAAGAAGTCAAACGTATTTGAGCAGAGATTGACTGCAGTCATATATAGATTAGTTTTTGATCTCACAGATAAAAAGCAAACACTTATTGCATAATTATTACCAGACTTAGTGATATTTGATTGCCAAAGTTTCCCCATGAATTGTTCCTTCCTGAATTTAAGGAAGGAAATCTCTTTTTAATAAAACCAACCTTAGAATTGTATATTCCTATTAGCGAGATTTGAGATAGATGTGAACAGTAGAAATGTGTGTTTCCATTTTGGGTAAATCATGAAGTTAAATTACTTCAATTAGTCATATTTATTTTGCTATTCACATACCTTGTACTGTTTCCATATTATGTTGTGTCCATTGTGATCACAGCTAAGCCTTTACGCATTTACAGTAGCATGAAAAAAAAGGTCAACCTCCTAAAAAGGACATAAAGTCTAGAGTTTTTCTAAAATATGGTTTGTATCAAATTGATCTTTTATAGATGATTCAGCTTTGGCCAACTATGTTCCCTCATACAGAGGCGGAATTGCACTTTTAAATTTTTGCCAAAACCAAAAACCTGTTTCAAAACAAAAACTGGGTCTTTTTGAAAAACTCATCAATGCTGGATATTATGAGATTCTGAAAGAGGGGAATAATTTTTTTTCCCAAATGGTACTTAGAGTATAGGTCATGAATCTGACTTCCAATTTGATGTATGGGACTTTAAACAAAACATCTTTTCTGATGGTGTCTCAATTAGCACAATTTATGGCACCATTAAACTTCCCAACCTTCCCAAGTCAGACGGAACCGAAGGATGATTCCAGCTCTGAAGGTCAAGATGAAATTATTGAAATTTCTGACACCCAATCCCTGTCTCAGTTGTCTCTTCACTAAGATCAAGGCTGATACCTGAAAGCCATTGGCAGAATTCTCCTTAGAGGATACCAAGATTATCACTATCTTCCCATTAAGCTTGCGCCCCCCTTATTGGAGGAGATGTTTTTGGAGAAGTTTACAATGACTTGACAGAGGCCTTTCTTCAATTTTGTAAGCAACCAAGAGCGAGAGATCCTTAGGCATGCTTTACAAGATTTCTCCTTCGTTGAATCTGATGAGTTTCTGGAGGTCCTCAACAATTATGGTTGCAGAAGAAGGGTCTCAGCAGACACCCTTAAAGACATTGTAATAGAAATTTCTCAGAAGGAGCTTGTGCAGAAGCCAATGTTTGTTACTGGCTGCTGGAAGGACATCACAAAACCTTGGATCAATCTAAATTATGAACAACTGACAATGATGTGTGTAAACCTTAAACCGACATCTAAGAAGATGTTAAAGATGTTGAGATTCCCAGCAGATTTGACAGCAAAGCAAAAAGAGGTTGAACATCATCTTAGAAGAGATGGACTTGATAAAGAAAAACTTGGAAAGTTTTTGAGATTCTGCACAGGGTCAGATTTGATTGTGTCAGTGTAACTGTGGAGTTTATAGTAATGTCTGATTTCACTAGACGGACAATTGGTCGCACCTGTGGAATCTTTCTGCAGCTACCTGACTGCTACGGAAATTTCCCAGACTTCCATGCAGAGTTCAATGACATCCTTGAAAGCAATGTTTGGGGGATGGACATTATCCATAGCCATGACTGTAGCCATATTGTTGCCATGCCAGGGTTTCTAAAGCAATGACAAGGAACAGTTTTTCTTAAGTTATATAATACTCTTACTAAGTTACATGGAACTTTTAGATGAAGCTTGTTCAAAACGTTCACTAATTTCACTAAGCTGTGGGATGTTATCATTTGTTCTGTGAAACAAAGAAAAAAACGTTACATGTCATACAATGTGTCATGCGTGGTGTAGTGTTTTTTGTGGTACTGGAAATGCTGTGATGGCCCACAAGTAGAATTTTCTAAACTGAAAGTCTTGTTCTTTGCAGAGAAGGTAGACCTCTTAACTTTGCTTTCTTTTAAATAGCGCACCCTGGCCAATCCTGTTATCACACAGTTTATACTTTATTTTGTAAAATTTATCTGCATTAATGGATCAGATAGCATCACGTCCATTTTTTCCTTGGCAGTTAAAGGTAACACTGTAATGCCGGAGAGTTTCATCTGACATTTTTGCCCTTTAAAGGTTGTTCATATGTTATTTGTAAATTTCTACAAATATAAGATGCGAATGGCATAGTTAAGGTTAAAAGGGAGCTATTTACTTAAAAACTATAGCCGAAGACTGAATGCTGCTTGTCTTCAGGTCTCCTGGATTCAAACGCACACTGAGTGAAATGGATAAACAAATTCTGTCTTAAATTCTTACAACCTAAAATGCACTGGCATTTACAAATTAGGTACTAAGCAAAGTTGTTACGTTTAGCTGTTGAGGAGGAAATAACCATGCAGTTTAAAAATTCTCATTGTTCCTATAGTCTTGAAAGACAAACTGTTTTTGTGAATGTACATGTTCAATTATTTTTTTCATAAATATGTTAACAGTAATACATTTCCTAATTTAGTATGTTTACGTTTCTGCAATATTTATCTAATTTCATAGAGCCATTGCAAATAAATTGGAAATGTAAGTGGTCATGCACATTGTCAATTTCTTATATAATTTGTAAACATTTTGTTTTTCATTTCATAAAACCTTTACCTATGGTAACTTTATTGTGGTATATTAAGGATTGGTGATTTAAGTATTCATTATATTTTTCTTGCATTTTCTATTAAATTTTTGTTGGAAAAACAAAGTTTTACAAGGTATTTTGTGGGTTAGTCTTTTTACAGAAGTTGACAAGAGAATGTTCATGCTTTGATATTAAAAAAGAAAAAAGAGAAATTATATTTAATCTGTATGTGTTTGTTTTTTTATTTTTTTAACAGTTCATCAAGTTAAATAAGAAGTCACTGAAACATACATACCTGCAAATGTAACCACAGGATGTTTATATATATATATATATATATAATTTATTTATTTTCAGGATTTTCAATGAACCAGTCTGATAGTAATTTGGCATATCTTAGCTGATGGACCTGTTAACCTTGTGGTCTGTAACTTTGGTGAGAAAGGCGCACATTGTGTCATTCATGATAAAGACTTTCAAATTGTACAAGTGAACATTTAGCCCATTAGGATATTATTTATTGGTTTGAAACCTATTCATTATTTCCATGTTTCAACACAGGAGTTTTTTGCCTTTTACATCTTAAACAAATTAACAATAGCAACAAGTTTCTGACTGTTTAAAACTGATTTGGTAAAAAGTGCGCAGACAGAAGAAGTTGGTTGTCTCTGAAACAGAGGGATAAGGTTATTTGAGGTGACCTACAATCACCAACTATTGCCCTCACAGAACAATATCTTTTGTTTCTGTATATTTCCCGTGAAAAGGAAGAGCTGTCATTCAAACTAAATTAATTGATGAAATTTCCTCCCTGAATAAAGTATCCAGATAAATACATTAGATGATAAATTTCTTAGTAACATCAATCTTCCAAAATTAAAACATGAAAATAAAATGGTCTTGGATTCCCCCCTTTCAGTCGGCGAACTCCATGAAGCTCTCCAGCATATGCCCAATAATAAAGCTCCAGGTCCATATGGTTACTCAGCAGAATTCTACAAAGAATTCTGGACAATGCTGGCACCCACTTTCTACAATATGATATTAGAAATAAGGGAAAAACAAAAAATATCTTCAAATATGAACCTAGCCAATATTACTATACTATTAAAACCAGGTAAAGACCCGACACTTCCATCCAGTTACCGTCCAATTTCATTAATAAATGTAGATCTCAAAATAATTAGCTAAGCTTTGGTCAGAAGAATAGAAAAAGTAGCCCCTCTAATAATGCATCCTGACCAAACAGGCTTTATTAAAGGTAGACATTCCTCGACTAACGTGCGTAGATTAATTAACATCATAGATTATGTTACTCTACATAATCTGGAATCCACAGTCATTTCTTTAGAGGCAGAAAAAGCATTTGACCGAGTAAACTGGAAATTTTTATTTGCAACGTTAAATTAATTTGGGTTTGAGTCATTTTACATAGATTGGATAAAAATATTATGTAACAACCCAAATGCATGTGTGAAGACTAATGATCAAACTTCTCCAAGCTTCTGTTTGCAGAGAGGAACCAGACAGGGCTGCCTGCTTTCTCCATCACTCTTTGCTATTTTTACTGAACCCCTAGCTGCTGCGATAAGACAAAATAAAGAGCTTAAAGGAATCCATGCCAAAAATATAGAACATAAGATAAGTCTTTATGCTGATGATGTATTACTTTTCCTCCAGAACTCACCGACATCTCTCCCCCAGACAATAACACTTATTAACACATTCTCATCAATATCTGCCTACTCTATTAACTGGTCTAAGACTATTGTTATGCCTCTTAACTGTGACCTACAAAACACACCCAATACTACAATACAGTCTGGAAACATTAGATATCTAGGCATAAACATTTCCCCCAGGTTATCAGAACTAACAAAGCTAAATTATGTCCAGGTACTTAAAGCAATAGAGGATGATCTCTCACGGTGGAGGCGCTTACCCATATCACTCATGGGGAGGGTTGCCACAGTTAAAATGATGGTTCTATCTAAAGTAAACTACCTGTTTTCAATGATACCCACTAAACCATCCTCCAGCTGGTTTAAGTCACTGGACTCATGTATATCTAAATTTTTATGGAAAAACAAGCCATCACGTATCAGTCTAGAAACCTTACAACAGACTAAAGATAGAGGTGGATTGGAGCTACCTAACTTTAATCACTTTTTCTTAGCTAATAAACTGCAATATATATCTAAATGGATTAAACCTAGCAGTCTAGATGAATCATGGTTAGATGTAGAGCAAGCATTATGTGTGGATCTGGTTATCTCTGACATGCCATTCATCAGCTCAACCATCAAAACACATAAGTGTTTTAAAAGCATTAATATCAGTTCCTCTTTAATGACTTGGTGGGAATTTCTAAAAATAACCAAATCCTCACTTTTTCCATGTAAGTTTACACCCCTCTGGAACAACCCTGACATCCTGCAAAACAAAAAGCTTATCAATTTTACCCAATGGAAAAATAAAGGAATAAAACAGTTAGAACATATAATAGAAAATGGAAACTTCTTCTCATTTAGTATTCTCACTTCACAATATGGAATCAGTAGCAAAAAATTTTTAGAATTAAAAATAAATCTTAAATCTAGCTTAAATCTTTTATATGTAAAAATATACCATAAATCAATTAAACTTACAGCTACCTATTAGGGTGGCAGAATTCATGAATCTCAATGCCCCAAAGCTATTATCAAAAACATATAGACTATTACCTAAACTAGAAGACTCAATCTGTCTTCCAACTTCAAAATGGGAGGGTGACTTATCCAGTGACTTTAATAAAGATAAATGGTCACAAATATGTTTAAACACCTTGAAAATGACTAACAATTCAAATATGCAACTGATACAATTGAAAATTCTGCATAGAACTCATTATACAGGACAAAGGATGTTCAGGATGGGTTTGTCACAATCAAACATCTGCCCACACTGCAATGAAAACACACCTGACAACTATGTTCGTGCCTTGTGGTCCTACACACCTGTCCGCAGGTTCTGGCTTCAGGTATGTGTGGACATGTCAACATGGTTTAAATGTAATATTCCTGCAAACCCTGCACTGTGTCTACTAGGTGACTTGGGTGACATTAATATGGCAATCAACTCTGCACACATGATATGCACAGCATTATGTATCGCAAAGAAAACTATCCTTGTAAACTGGAAAACCAAAAATAATCTGTGTATTCAGCAGTTTAGGAATCTCTTAGTTGACCACATTAGTAGTGAGACAATGTCTGCCTCCTCAAAGAATCATTTGGCTGAATCTCATTCCCTCTGGTCCCCTGTGCTTAGCTCCATCACTTAGTGTAGGTGGAGGACTGTGACCTCGTTGCTATGGGGGTTGGAAAATACCTGTTCATGTACAGGTGTAACAGTTTGTTGTCTGGTGATGGTGTGGATTGAAGGGTCGTTTCCTTCTGTCTGTTTGTTTTTTGTCTCCTTTCTTCTTTCCCTTTTGCTCTTTTTGCTATTTTCCATCTTTTTCTGTCCTCAGGTCAGGTCCAGCAAGATTACATAGATTCCGTGATTCAAAGTAAATAAATAAATAAATGAATCAGATTATCAAGAGGAGCCTTACCCATAGGTCTCCCCTTGGCTGAGCAAATTTGTTCAGCACAATACAGCAACCAGATTATCATTTTGCTTGCTATGATGCTGGACAGGACAAGTTAAAAAAAAAAAAAAAAACTGTCCAAATTCACAAAACTGTGCCTTCAGCCTCAAGTCTGTGACAAAGACATCAAAAGTTTCCTCCGGGTGTTGCACACGTGACCGGAACACATACCTCTCATAGACGGTGTTTTTCTGCGGTGCATCAAACTTTTCCATCACCTTTTCATACATTTGTTTATCACCCCGCCTGTCAAACTCGAACGTGTTAAAGACTTTAATGGCCTGAGGACCCGCCACGGTAAGTAGCAAAGCAATCTTCCTGGCGTCGGGCTTCGATTCCAATCCTACAGCAGCAAGAGACAGCTCGAACTATTGCTTAAAAGATCGCCAGTTGCCGTCCACATTACCCACAAGCTTCAAGCCGTCCGGTGGTCTCAGCGTCTCCATCTTTAACCAAAGGAACGCACGTGTCAGCCCTGGAAAAGTTGTCACTCCCGGTACTTCCGTCAGTCCTTCAGTCCTGGTGCAGACTACCTGGCGCACCACTCCTGGTACCATGTTTTGTTCTGTCAATGAGGAGGCATCATTACAGATCAAATGAGCTTAAGCTCTAAATTGTATTGTGCTCATGATCAAATGTCCATATGTGCTGTGGGTAAGCCCCACTTCTGTGGAGAGACTGTGTCAGGTTTGAAGCACACCATGTTTACATTTCAGGACCCATTACTAGGAATTGAACTTTTCAGTAGATTTCTTGGCCTGAACACATGGTTATCAAATGCATGTATCACCCTTGGGATAAAGTTCATTGATAACTTCAATATCTTTTGGAACTGTAAGAAGAGATTCAGACCTGATGGTGTGCATCCAAATCTAACTGGATGCAGATTACTTGGTGCACACTTGCGTCATGCTGTTGGGACGGCAAACCCAAACATGAGTGTACAGATAAGAGCGAAGGACACAGCAGAGAAACGATCAACTCCCAGCTCTCCCCCCTCACCAGACCCTCTTCTCCACATCACACAAGGTCTTCAAAGGATGTCTCTATCCAGGCCTGAACCCCAGCGACCACCATCTACCAAGAAATACAGCCCCCCCCCTCCTCATCTTCCTATTAGATCATCTGTCCTGACCAAGCAGGGCTCGGGAGGATGTGCAGGAGGTTCCCAGAGCAGCAGAATTCACAACAAAGATAACATGCCATGATGCGTTCAGGGTCCTTGTTGTAGTTTTGCTACTACTGACAGCTGTTCTGAGATCAAGCCTGGACCCAGTAGGATTCCTGTGTTAGTTAGTAAAATAAGGAATCGAACACGGTCAGCTTGTGGGGTGAATCGATCTAATCTGTTAACTGTACCTTGCATAACTCAGAATACAACAGAGACCAGTGTAAACTTCATAAAGCTAGCTGTACTAAATGTTAGATTTCTGTCCAACAAGTCACTGTTAATTAATGACTTCATTTCTCACAGTTTAGATTTTCTTTTTCTGGCAGAAACATGGTTAACAGAAGACACAAGTGCTACAGTTCTTAATGAAACAGCACCCCCTCATTTTAGTTTTATGAATAAATGCTGAAACGGGAGGGAAGGGGGAGGATGTTACACTTGGACTCTGGGGAGACAAGGGGACGTTTAACAGATTTATTTACAGAATGGAATATTGCAGATACACATACAATTACCAACAGGGACGTGAGAGGGGTGCAGACAAGAGCTCTGGAAGACAGAGACATGTTAATAATTCTGGTGGGCGACCGGGAGGTCGCACAGACAGGAGCGGGAAACAGGAAGGACCCAGAGGCTGGAGAGGAGCGCAGAAACCATCGTATGACGTGGGAGATCCGGTGAAGACCGGGGAGCAGGCACGGGAGGCTGCAGGACAGGAACAGACCGGGGCTGTGGTGTAGGACGCTGTAGAGCCAGACAGGACCGGGGAACAGGCACAGGAGGCCGCAGGACAGGAACAGACCGGGGCTGGGGCGTCGGACGCTGTAGAGCCAGACAGGACCGGGGAACAGGCACAGGAGGCCGCAGGACAGGTGCTGACCGTGGCTGTAGCGTCAGACGCTGTGGAGCCGGAGTAGACCGTTGCTGGGGACGTGAGCCTGGGAGCTGGAGGCGACACAGGGGACGTGAGCCTGGGAGCTGGAGGTGACGAGGGAGGCGCTGGCTTGGAAGCCGGGGGAGACGCTGCAGGCGCTGGCGTGGAAGCCGGGGGAGACGCTGCAGGCGCTGGCGTGGAAGCCGGGGGAGACGCTGGTGGCGCTCTCAAACCCACACTCCAGTTGAGCCTCCATATAAACCTCCCAAGCCTCCTTTACCAGTTCGGCCAGATCCAGAAACACAAGGAGGAGGGTTGGTCTGGCTTCCAACTGGGTGACCAGGTCCATCGCTGAGCGGAGCCTCACCAGGGGTCCGGGGAGCTCAGCCAGTGCGTCCACATAGGTGTCCCATGCGGTGTGGACCGCACTGAAGTCCTTCGGGGAAAGGTAAACCTCCAGGTCTGGCAGTAGTTTCTCCTGAATGCTTTTCCTCCAGCACATTTTGTCGGTTTAGGTCGGACCTTCTGTTACACTTGGACTCCGGGGAGACAAGGGGACGTTTAACAGATTTATTTACAGAATGGAATATTGCAGATACACATACAATTACCAACAGGGACGTGAGGAATCTGGAGACAGAAAGGGCGTGAGTCCTTGAGGTGTGTGGTTTAAGGTCCGACAATGAGAGACTGAACTGGTGGGGTATATAAAGGACTGGGGAACAAAGGAAGACAGGTGTGGCAGGTTGACTAGATTACGATGAGCGGATCAGGAACAGGTGTGGAGGATCAGGGGAGTGCTGGAGAATCAGGGGAGTGGCAGGACAGATTGTAACAGAGGAGAAGCTGCCTTATTTAAAGATTCATTCCAGTGTAAAGAAATTTCATTTGGTGATTTTACTTCTTTTGAATATCTTAGTTTTATTTTAAGGGGCATTCCTAAAATCCTATTTCTAATCATCTACAGACGCCCAGGACATTGTGCAAATTTTATTGATGAATTTTCTGAATTATTGTCGGTTATCTCTACTGATTTTAACCATTTCATCATAACTGGGGATTTTAACATTCACATAGATAACATGACGGATGGTAGTGTCAAGGAATTTTGTTCCATATTGGACATGTTTGGTTTGTGGCAACATGTAAAACAACCGACCCACATTCGAGGTCACATTCTGGACCTGGTTATTTCAAAGGGTGTGGAAATTTCTTCTGTAGCGGTCACTGACTTGGCCATTTCTGACCATTTTTGTATTTTGTTTGATTTACTGATCACTCAGAATGTCCAACCAAACTGCTTCTCCGTTAGGAAGAGGTACATTAATGAAAGAACAAGTGCTAAGTTTGTGGAGGCCATAGCTATGTTACCAACAACCAGTGCAGAGTCAGTTGATGGACTCCTGGATAATTTAATCTGAAAATCTTGAATATAATGGATGCTGTTGCACCGATAAGAATCAAGAGCAACTTGATCAAACAGAAAATACCATGGAGAAACATTACTGTGGTTACCAGCCTAAAAAGAGAATGCAGGAAAACTGAGTGGAAATGGCGGAAAAATAAACTTCAAATTCACTATGAGCTGTACAAACAAAGCCTTCATAACTATAACAATGAGCTGTGCAAGGCCAGAGAGCTGCATTTATCTGAAATGATTAAGAGGAACATCAACAATTCTCGCACTCTGTTTGCTATGATTGAAAAACTTACTAATCCTCCTATACAGATAAGCCCAGAGCTCCTTTCCACTGAGAAATGCAACCAATTTTCAAACTTTTTTAGCCAAAAAATTAAAACAATCAGACAAAATAATAATTCCACACAGTCAAACAAGAAAATTAGTCTGTGTCTAAAACCCGGAAATAATTCTGATGTCATGTCGCAATTTAAAATGGTGAATTTAAAAGTCCTACAAGAAACAGTTTGACATTTGAAATCAACAACATGCACTCTGGACATGATACCATCTGACTTTTTAAAATAAGTTTTTACCTCAGTAGAAAGTGATCTCCTACTGATAGTTAACAGCTCACTGGCATCAGGCATTTTTCCCAAGTCACTAAAGATAGCTGCTATTAAGCCACTCCTAAAGAAAAGGACTCTAGACGCCTCTATAATGAACAACTATAAATCTGTCTCTAACCTCTCTTTTATTTCCAAGATTATTGAAAAAGTTGTATTTCACCAGCTTCATGACTTTTTAAATGAAAGTGAAAATCTTGATAAATTTCAGTCCGGCTTCCGACCTCATCACAGCACTGAAACAGCTCTGGTCAAAGTGTTAAATGACATTAGGTTGAATACTGATTCTGGTCAAGTATCAGTCCTGGTCCTGTTGGATCTCTGTGCTGCATTTGATACTGTAGATCACAGAATCCTGTTGCACAGGCTGGAAAACTGGGTTGGACTTTCTGGAGCTGTTCTTAATTGGTTCAGGTCCTATTTAGAAGGCCAGAGTTATTTTGTTACGATCGGCAGCTATGAATCCGAGCGAGTGGCCATGACTTGAGGAGTCCCCCAGGGGTCAGTCCTTGGACCTCTTCTCTTCAACTTGTATATGCTCCCTTTGGGTAAAATATTACAGAACTATATCATTAAATATCAAAGTTATGCAGATGATACACAACTTTATGTGTCTCTATCACCAGATGACTGCAGTCCAATAGACTTAATGTGTCAGTGTCTGGAGCAAATAAACACTTGGATGAAGGAGAATTTCCTACAATTAAATGAAGACAAAACTGAGATTATTCTGTTTGGTAGCAAAGAGAAGAGGGTCAGCATTGGTAAACACCTGGAGACTCGGGCTCTTAAAATCACCAACCAAGTTTCGTAACCTGGGATTGTTGTTAGACTCAGATCTGACTTTCAGCAGCCACATCAAAGCTGTCACTAAGACAGCTTTTTACCAGCTCAGAAACATCAACAGAATTAAAAGTCTAGTCTCCCAGAAAGCCCAAGAGAAACTTATCCATGCATTCATCTCCAGTAGGCTGGATTACTGTAATGGTCTTTTAACAGGACTTCCTAAAAAGAGCAAACATCTGCAGCTCATTCAGAACGCTGCTGCTAGAGTTTTAACCAGGACTAAGAGATCTGAACACATCACACCAGTTTTAAAATCTTTACACTGGCTTCCAGTCAGTCACAGAATAGATTTTAAAACCCTTCTGATTGTTTACAAATCCCAGAATGGTTTAGGCCCAGAATACATCTGTGATATGTTCAGAGAATATAAGCCTAGCAGAGCTCTTAGATCCAAAGACTCTGGTCAACTAGTCCAGACCAGAGTCCAGACTAAACATGGAGAAGCAGCATTTAGCTGTTATGCTGCAAACAAATGGAACAAACTGCCAGTGGAGATTAAACTTTCCCCAAATGTAGACATTTTTAAATCCAGGTTAAATACATTTCTTTTCTCATGAACCCTATGCATGAAATCTGCACTGTAACTTTTTTAACTTATATTGCTTTAATCATGTTAATGCGGGGTCAGGTTATTTATATCCCCTTAAATATCTGGGGATAGTCTTGCAGAAGCATCAAGACTCTTTGACAATTTGTTTCATTCTACTGGTTGTTTTATTCTTCAGTGCACAGCTTAGAAATCTGGACTGCAGTGATGGCAACAAAAGTATTGGATACATAATAGAGAACAGAATGTAGTTTCAAGTCGCTATGTGGTGCTTGATGATAAAGTAGTGCTTCTGATCATGAATAAGACCTCACTCATCGGCTACTTTACTTGGTACATGTGTTCAGTTGCTTGTTAACACAGATAGCCAATTAGCCAATCACATGGCAGCAACTCAAAGCATTTAAACATGAGGTCATGACGATTTCCTGAAGTTAAAAACTGAGACTCAGAATAGGGATGAAAGGGGGTTTAAATGACTTTGAACATGGCATGGTTATTGGTCCCTTGCAAACTGGTCTCACTATTTCAGAAACTGCTGATCTACTGGGATTTTTACACACAACCATCTTCATGCTTGACAGGGTTAGAGGAGAATGGTCAGACTTACTGGGGATAATAGAAAGACAACAAGGCAAGGCAGTTTATTTGTATAGTAAACTTCATGTACAGGACAATTCAAAGTGCTTTACATCAAACAAAAACATTACAGATAGTAAAAAGTAAAAAGCAGCAACACAGCAAGAATCACAATAAAATAATAAATATATTAACTATTTCAGAAACTGCTGATTTACTGAGATTTTCTGGGTTAGTTTTACATTAACAACAGTAACTCAAATAACCCCTGGTTACAAGCAAGGTTTGCAGAATACCACAACTGAAAGAACAATGTGTTGAATCTGAGCTACAGCAGCAGATGAACACACTGGGTGCCACTCCTGTTAGCTATGAACAGGAAACTGAGGTTAAAATTCACGTAGACCCACCAAAACTGGACAATAAAAGATAGAAAAATGTTGCCTGGTCTGAAGAGTCTCCATTTCAGATACTACATTCAGATGGTAGGGTCAGAATTTGGCACAAACAACATGATAGCAAGGATCCATCCTGCCTTGCATTAAGGATTCAGGCTGCTGGTGGTGGTGTAATACTGAGGAGGATATTTTCTTGACATTGTTTTGGCCACTTCCAGCAGGATAGTGCATGTCACATAGCTCAAATCATTTCAAACTAGTTTCTTGAACATAACAATAAGTTCACTGTAGTTTTTTGACAGGATGTGTTATATTCAACTCACATTTCCAATCCCTGATCAAAGAGCAGTAAGCATCCATTAAGTACAATTTGGCTGTAGGGAACTTCTCCTGTAACTGAGGACCTTTATAATGCTGTAGTCTCCTAACCCATGCATTTCCAGTGCTTAAAAAACAGCAAGGGGAAATATTTTGTCTGGTTTGGTCAGCAGGGTCACATATAAAACCCCCAGAACTTTCGCTGTGGAACATGTTGTATAGAAAACATCTGATTGGTTTTATTTCAGCTTCCTATTTTAGTTTTTCTACATCAGTCATTTAATGGCGACTCTTAACCATGGTTTGTTAACACCAAGACATTACTTATTACTCACTTTAGAACAATATTCGAATGCATTCATTCAGTGACAGGAGGAGAGAAATGGCAAAGCGATAATGTTAAGCAGGATGTATTTGAAAATGCAACTAAAATGTGGAATATTTTATTTGAGTGTTTTTATTTATTTATTTATTTGTTCATTTAATTGGGATGGTGCAGATTAATGAATATCAGTACCAAAAATGCGTGATGGATTATAGCAAAGAATACAAATTTCCCTCTGTGGTCCCAAGAGAGAATTGTTATTATTCTAAACATTCAGTAATACTGTCATATTCCATTGTGTACCTGAACACAATTTAGCTTATTTTAACATGAACTTAATCATTTGTCTGCATCAGATTTTTGTCCATCTTGACATAGTATAAAAGGTTAATTTATCATAAAGAGACTGTAAAAAGCTCATTTTAAAAAAAACAACAACAACAACAACAAAACTCCATTTGTTGTATTTAAATTTTTTTTAATTTGTCATCGTCTGCACTTTAGTCAGTGGTTTAATTATTCTCGGCCTTTGTCTTTAGTCAGATGTTTACCCCAAAGACAAAGAAGATTATTTTCTGTTATTCGTCATGAAGCCACAAAAGGTGCAGCCTTTGCTGTCTTGTTGCTATGCTACCTCTACCACAGGAGACATTACAACAGTGCAAGCTGTGCATCATCAGTTGCAACTACTTAATCAGTAATTAAATATATTACCAACTATTATTAATTGCTTAGTAAAAGAAAATTAGAGTTATTCATCAAATTAACTCAAAGACAGAAAATATACAATGATGTAAAGATGCTCTCATCTCAGTTGAGAGAAGCAATTTTTCTTTTTCTTTTTTTTCTTTTTTTTGTTTTCTTTTAATGACAAAGATGCCTAAAAAGAAAAGACTGTTCAATAGATTCCATGGTGTGTCATCATGCACACTCAATTCATAAAGTTAAACTTTCAAGAAATCAAATTTGTAATTATAGAATTGCACAGCAATGTGGCATATTCATTAGTTAGCAGTCACATCGGTAAAATACATTTCTGTTAGAATCCCAGTCTTTTCCATTCATTGTTATGCCAGGAACTAATGACAGATAGAATTAAGTTGCTGTAAATCGGTAGATTCTTCTTTTATATTAAATGTGTGTATAAATTTCTACTAATCAGAGTGACTAAGAAAAAAATATTCACTGGGCAAAATGTGTCTATGTGAAGAGAAGCAGCACCACATGTGCACGAGTATTAATCATTAAGCTGTTCCATTATCTGGCCTCTAAATAAACAATGTAATGAAAATTTAAGATGTGTTAGACCTACTTAACACATAAGCAAATATTGTCTTTGCAGTGATCCCGGATCCTGCAACTTTTTGTTAGCACACGTCAGCTAGCTGGACTTAACACCATAATCTTTATCTCAGCTTTAGAAGTGTTTCCAAATATTTTTGTCCCACTAGTGTTAGGAAAATGATATGCACAAGTTAACCAACTGCTTATCTGGACAACTGAAATGAAATTGGTCACTTTCTCTTAGAAATACTTTTTTTCCTCTATGAACTGAGTTGCTTTGCCCACTTGTTTTGTAAGCATGCAATTTGTAGCCAGAGTGACATAGTTTACAAGGAGTCATAGCTTAAAGTAAGAAACCCCAAAGAAACCTTTAAATTAAAACATATGGAATAGACGACGCTACACTGCCAGTGTGACAGCAGACAGCCATGAGGAGAGTACATGAGTGAGTGAGTGAGTCCTTCGTGTCATCAAACTCTACTCACAGTTGGGAGAAACAGGATCAGCCCATCCAAGATGAGGCATCTTATTTTTCTGAATGCCAACCTGCATTAAGGACATTATTGCTGCTTTCTTGAGTTTGGTACTTGTTCTGTTTTGTGGATTTGTTTGCTCTTTTTTGTTCATTTGTGCAATATAAGATTTTTGTTGAAATATTAAACTAAAGTAAGTGGTTTTGTATCAGATTAATTGCACAAAAGGAGGCAAATATAAGACTTCTTGTAAAAATGCTAAACACAAAAGAGTTTTCAAAACACCATTCATTAATTTTTGAGAAGTTAAGGTAAATTATGGGGCAAAAAAAGATGCTAAATTAAGAGCCATTCGGTAGCCAAAAGAGCCTGCCTGAAAGAGCCGAACATCCCATCACTAGTACCTTTTCATGCTTTCTGTAAATTTATTCTCCAAGAATCTCCTCTCTGTCACATCATTTATAGCAGAAAGAGCTGTAGATCTCAGCATATATACAGTTAACAGTAATGATGTCTTTCATCGTCTGCACAGTGTTCCTCTTCTAGTACACACTGAGCTGAGACATCTTCTTAATGAATATCTTAGTAAATATCATATGAACAGAAAGTATTTTTGTTCACATCATATCTATCAGAAACATATTGCATGAGAAAAAACAACAACAACAACAACAAAACTCAACACAGAAAGGGAATCAAACCAGGAACTTTCTTGCAGAGAGGCAACAGTGCTGACCACCTCAGTCACATATGTGTGTGTCTTTTAAAAACAAAATAGTATCCTCAGTCCCAAAAAAGCTTCATAATGAAACTTGTTTTGCTGTCTTACACATACAACCTATTACTGATAATTTACATTGGCTGAAAATATTGATTATTGAACCCCTTAATTATTAAAGAACAATTAAGCACACAAAAAATAGACAGAGAAAAAAACTTTCTTGTGTGCATAAGAAACTAATGTTTATTTATTTATTTTTTACGGAGTCCCATTACATGACATGTTTCAAACCTAAATTATACTGCAGAAAATTTAATAAATTCCAACAGTTAACTTTCTTCCGTTATCCACTCCTTGAATCAACACAAAATAGTACATCGTCTACCCTTACAAAAAGAAATATTCCACGTCCCCAAATTGATATTAACCTGAATAAAATCATTACTGACAGCCATATTTGCAAGGTCGAAATCATCATATTACAATTCATAAGTAGAACATTATGTACAAAAATATAAACATGAAAATTAAAATTGAATAGTTCAAGTAAAACGCTTCTGTTTTGATATACCATCCTGCTTATTAGAATTGACACTAAAAACGTAAATTTCCCACCCCATCATTGCTGCATTAATGTCTGTGGTGTAAAAGTTCAAGTCATTTAAACAAACCATAAAATGCGTAGTCAATTTATTGCATAGAATAATACCCTAGAACAAAGAATCATAAATAGCATGATCTGTTGCTTATTTGACTAAATCCAACTTTTGGGTTACATTAGTTCCATATTCTGCCATTCCTGCTCGTTTTCTGCCTGGAATGAGGGGATGGATGAGATCATGCCCTCTAGCTCATCCAACACTTCTTTGAGGTTGTCAGCTGCCTCCCTGACTGACTTAACAAATCTCATGATCTCAGATTTGACTTCAGGTTTTTGAAGAGGAAGCTTGTCCGGTGGCTCTGATTCTTCAAGCCCCTGATTTGCTGCCCTGGCTTGTTTTATGTTGTGTATCTCTTTTGCATCCATGGCAATGAAAAAGATATCTACTGCTATGAATAAACCAGAAAGAACACCTGTTGCTGCCTCTGCAACACGCACTGCCCTGGATGCTTGTGCAGCAATCTTGCCAATGTTTACCACTTGAATTAGTCGCAGAAGTTCAGCAATCCCACCTATGCCCCTTCCTGCCCTGAGGCCAAGTCTGGTTAGGTTTTCTGTGTTGAAATTGCCATCAGTGTCACTTGCTTGTGGAAACTGGTTGCTGAGGGTTTGTAAACTGTCACTAATCTCCCGGATCCAAATGACAACTGCATTAATCTTCTGTTCAAACTCTTTAATGATATTGTGAACAGCTTTACGATCAGAGGACTCGTTGACCATTTTGGTGATGTTGGAGGCACCAGCAGTGACTCCACCAAGTACACCTACTCCCACACCAACTCCAGTGACAATAAGAGAGGCTCCCAAAGTGAAAGGGGCCAGTATAAGCCCCACTATGGATGTAATCCCACCCACTGCTCCAATTACTCCTCCTGTCAGACTGCCAATGGTGGTACCCTCATGAACATTCTCCAAACCATCAGCCAGGGTCCTCAGATTGTTCAACTTGGTGTAGAGATCCTCCACGGTTGTTTTGCACTGAAAAAACAATTAGGTAAATAAAATATTATTTAAAAAAAACACAAAATATTTGCAAAAACAGAAGTGAGGAATCAAGACAAATCTGCTATTTAACTTTAATCAAAAATGTATACATGCTTATTAGCAGACCAAAAGCCATTACTCACATCCATGTAATAAACTTACTTTTGATTACACTCATTTAAACCCAAGAATGATGCTGAGTGTACTCAGATCACAATTACAGTTCTTCAGTAAGATTTATATTAATATTTAGCAGATGCTTTTCTCTAAAGTGACTTACATCTGAGAGTAGAAAAATTATCTCCAAAAATTTACGGGTATGAATATAGAAGCAAATATTCTTTTCTTTTTGTGAATGGTCTGTATTCATATATTATACATCACATTCACCCATTCACACACTGATGGAGGAAGCTGCCATGCAAAGACGCTCAACAACGACTCATCAGGAGCAATTTGGGGTTTGGTGTCTTGCTCAGGGACACCTCGACATGGCAACTCTCAGGCTACAAGGTGAACACTCTACCCACTGAGCCACGCGGACCCTAATTTTACCACTTAAAGTTCAAGTAAAGCTAATATGACACAGCTACATCTCCCTTGATATCAGAACACTCTGAGATTTCCTCTGCCTCACCTTTAACCTGTCTGTCTCCTGCAGCAGGTAAAGAAGCAACTGAAGAGACTGAAATGGAAAAAGGCTCCAGGTCCATATGGTGTCACCCCAGGGTTCTGAAAACCTGATCAGTACAACTATGTTGGATTCTATAGCACTTACTCAACATTAGTTTAAGTCAGGTAAGAGTTTATGTGCTGTGGTAAACAGCATGTCCTGTTAATGTACCTAAAAAATCACAACCGACTGAACTAAATGACTACAGGGTGTTATTGGCTCACCTCAATCAGCAAATGAAAACCTTTCAGGACCCATTACAGTTTTCTTATCATAATGGGCTAGGGGTTGAAGACACCATCATCACCCCACTTCAGAGAGCCCACACTTATCTAGACCAATCAGGCAGCAATTTTAGGATCATGTTATTCTATTTTTCAAGAACTTTTAACACAGTTCAGTTGCTCTGTTATATGAGAAGCTCCATAAATGTCAGGTGGACACCAACACAACCACCTGGATTTATGACTGCCTAAAAACAGACCACAGTTTGTGAAACAGAAAGGTTGTGTGTCTGAGATGGTGGTCAGCAACCTTGAAGCACCACAAGGGACTGTACTCTCACTATTTCTCTTCACACTGTAGACCTCAGACGTCCAATACAACTGTAAATCCTCTCATCTGCAGAAATACTCTGATTACTCTGCAGTTCTGGGGTGTATCAGTGATGGACTGATCCTTAACACAGTTTCATTACATTTTGTGTTATGATTGACTCAGATGTTTGATGGTGATGAAGGAGGTTCGCGGTGTTGCTGTAAAGACTATATCTTCCCACACACATCATACGGCACTGTTGCGGTTTAGCTCAACACATGACTCCTACGGACTGAATGAACATAAAAAGCTGGTATCATAGGTATTTGTAAGGAAAATCAAAAGGATTATCATTATTTTCATTATACTTGATCATAATTTATAATAATTCAATATTATACTTTGAAATAATCATTTATTAGTTTTAGAAATTAATTTAGTATTTACTTTATATCCACTCTGTACCAGTTTGCATTTTAATCATTAAGAAGTAGGAAATGTATTCAGCTGCATTCTTTCTCTATGTGTGTGCTCGGGAACTAAGACCGAACCACGATAAGAAGAAACGAAGATCACTGTGCCCCTGACTCCCTATATCTTATCTTAGTAGAAAACACTGAAGCCTGTAAATCCTGAAACTGTGTAATTCTGTACTGTTTTATGTACAGGGGAAGGACTTCGTGAAACTCCCCTATAAATGCATTGTAACATGTGAAAGAACTCAGTGTGTGTATCATACTCGAATGGTGCATACACTCCCTGCAAGTAAAATTGTACACATGAAGTAATGCTCTGTGTTCTTCTTGTGTTGAAAGGTTTAGCTTTGTAGTGCTTGTGTTGGGGAGAATTTCCCTAACAGTATTGATATTTCAGCATCAATCAGCACATCACTAATTAGGACTATGTAAATATTTAAGATGGTTAAAAGCCAGTCTTGTTCCTGGAACTATAATGTTATAAATAGGCATACTATGATGCATCAGTCTCAAAACTAACCAACCCTGTTATTTAGTTGTGTATCTGAAAACTAACTTGACATAAAATGCATCTCCTCTAGATTTTAGCTTTTGCAGAACTTGCAGAAAGTTTAAAAGGAATAAAGAAATGAAGTTAGAAGAATTACTTAGGACTGATATAGTGAAATGCAAAGTTGAAACACAGCCCCACAGATGAGGAAGCAAACAAATCAACTTAGAGAATCACTTATGTGTACTGGAAATGGTTTGAGCAACATTTCACATAATCATTGTTATGGTACATATATCCACAAACAGAGTTACATATCTTCGATTCATTCTGTGAAGAATCAGTCATATAGAAGATTCTAGAATTGTGTAGCTACTCAGAAAACTGCAAGTCAAATGCAAAGCTGAAACTGACCCACAGATGAGGAAGCATACAAAACAGTTCATAGAATCAGACTTATGTGTGGTGGAAATGTTCAGGAAAACATTTCACATAATCACTGCCTTGGGACATATATTCACACACTGACTGGAGTTACATATATTGGATTAATTTAGTAAAGAATCAAAATTCTAGAATTGTGTAGCTACTCAGAAAACTGCTAAGAGAGTGTAAAAATGTCATACCTTTTCTTTAAGGCAGCTAATAAAAATTGGATGTGCCAAGATCTCACTGGCTGTTGGTCTTGTTTCGGGATCCTTTTGCAGCACATCATTCAAAAGTTCACAAAGAGCTGGTGAGAAGTGCTCTGGGAGAGTTGGGCAAGCACCACTAATTATTTTAGGTATAAGTTTGACTGCAGTCTCTGCGGAGAACTAAAGGAGAAAATCAGAGACTTAGTACAATACTTTAGAAGTACCACCATTAATTTATCTGTCACTTTATATTAACTTATGTTGTGGAGTTTTAACACCATGACACTTCTACATTACACAGCAACATGGAGTGGGTGTACCAAACACAGTTCAGGCTGCCATTTTACACACAGCCCCTCTTCATTGCCATCCTCTTGGTGTCCACTATTTGGACAGGCAGTATAGTAAAAAAACAGTTACATATTTAAAAAAAATATATATTACATACATATTGTGACATATTGCTGAAATTCTTAAACATAGAGAGCAGCTGAATAATACAGAAAATTATATTATAGACTTCACTGGAAAAATAAGTATAAATGTTATTTAGGTGAAACTTACCAATGACTTTTTCGTACAAAGCTCATAAAGTATGCACCCCACTGACCAGATGTCACTAAAAATAAAGAATGTTACGTTAGCATGGATGGATGGATGGATGGATGGATGGATGGATGGATGGATAGATGGATGGATAGATAGATAGATAGATAGATAGATAGATAGATAGATAGATAGATAGATAGATAGATAGATAGATAGATAGATAGATAGATAGTAGAAAAAGCTGCATACCTTTTTGCATCATAGGTCCCAACTGTGAAGACTTCAGGTGCCAAATAATTCAATTTTTGTTTTGAATTTGCACTTGATGTGTTTACCCCTCTGTTTAGACACAAGACAAATACATTAATTAGTCAAATTAGTTAGTCCAGGACAATTCAAATACAGTTCTAATATTCTTTATTAAAATGTTAACGCTAATGGACTGTAATGCTTTTCTAGTATTTCTGACCATTCAAAACAATTTTACAATGTAGGTCACATTAACCCACTCAAACACACACTCACACAGCACTTTCTAAGAAATGTTTATTTACGTGCAGTTTAATAATTTGCCCAAGTACACGTCAAGAAAAAGCCAGGTTCTACCTGTTAGAAACTTGTGACCTTTTGACATTTAAAGTTCCTCTTCTATGAAATGGTTTCACTGTTATGACCTTTTGACAATTAAAATTCCTTGTCTATGTTTCTAAAGAAATGACTCACCACTCACACAGTTCTGTAAAAGACAGGATGTGGCGGGTGCAGACATACAAAATAAGGAAGTGGTGTTAAGTGCTGTGTTTTTACATTTTGATCATCGCTGTATTTTTCCATTTGATATATTTGCATAAAGGCTGATTTGCATAATCTACCCAATAGAAAAGCTTGGCTGGGGTGGAGACTTTTGGAGTTGAGAGCAGATACTCTTGAGTGATTGTCTGGCTCTGGCCTCTCCCCATCATGATGTGCTAAAAAAACTTACCCTGAGTTCTCGTGTCTTATTTTAAGTTAGGAAAACCCTGACACTACCCATCACCCTTCCAACTAGCAAACAACATCTTGCAGCTGATTTTAATGTGGCTAAACCATAAATCAGGGATCACCAACTCCGGACCTCTTGAGCCAGTGTCCTGCAGGTTTTCAATATCTCCATACTGCAGCACACCTGACTCAAATAATGGGTCGTTAAGAGGCTGGTGTAGACCTTGACTATTGACTATTTAATTTGAACCAGGTGTGTTGCAGCAGGGATGCAGTGAAAACCTGCAGGAAACTGGCTCAAGAGGTCCGGAGTTGGTGATCCCTGCCATAAATGAACTATGAAGTCAGGTATCCATCTTCAAAGTGCTGCAAAGTTAAGAAATGCAAATATGATTGTTAATTTAGGAAAACACCACCTTTCTGTTTAGGTTAACTAATATCAGTAATAGACCTTTTCACAATTGTTATCTCGTTAGTTATTTATCCTTTCCTTAACATCCGAAACACACAAAAAATTTCAATTATACTACACAACAAAAACCTAAGCAAGATTCCTATGACTGTTGAGAGTCATGACTCATCTATGGTCTCATTAGTTACCATTGTCCATAGTTTGATTTGAGGCTTAGTCCAAATAGGTGCCATCAAGCGCCATCGAATTGCTGGAAGGGTGCCATTATACATGGGGGAAAGGTGATGTCTCACTCCTCATCCTCTGATAGGTAAAAGTATCTACAGTGACATAGATAGCCTCTTTTACTCACTCACTCACTCACTTAAACCACTAGTCTACCCTGTCCAAGATTTTAACATTTTGGTCCTCAAAAGCAAGTGTATCTTTCATGAAAAGACACACTTTTTATAATTAAGCAATATTAGCCTGTCTCTCCTGGACTGTATTGTCCACGTATAGAAAGACTGGAGCCTACAGGAAATCCACACAAACAAACCAGTACTTCCTTTTCAATTCTCTCCATCAGCTGGGAGTCACCAGAGCCCTTCGGTTTTGAGCAGACAACAATTCCATCATAGCAAATAGAAAGCAACACCTAAACACTGCTCTTAAAATTTTTGAATAACCGGGCTAGACATTTGTTAAAACAGTAACAAGACCCAGGAACATGCACAAAAAATTTACATGTTCTCTGACATCTCGCTAATTTATTCTTGAAACTATGTATTTTTTTTAAACTTTCAGATAGCATTCATATGAATTTGTGCTTCTCTGCAATGTGAAACCAATCTTCTGCATGTTTTTCACTCTGTGGTTTTTACAGAGGACATTCTAGGCTGCAGTTCAATGATCGACATTGTAGTCGTGTCGTCGGACTTGCGGCCGCATGTTCTGGACACTCGGGTGAAGAGAGGGGCGGAGCTGTCAACTGATCACCACCTGGTGGTGGGTTGGCTCAGATGGAGGGGGAGGATGCCGGTCAGACCTGGCAGACCCAAGCGTGTTGTGAGGGTCTGCTGGGAACGTCTGGCAGAGTCCCCTGTCAGAAAGAGTTTCAACTCCCATCTCTGGCAGAGCTTCAATCATGCCCCATGTGAGGCGGGGGATATTGAGTCCGAATGGGCTTTGTTCCGTGCCTCTATTGTCGAGGCGGCCAGCTGCAGCTGTGGCGGTAAGGTCGTCGGTGCCTGTCGTGGCGGTAACCCCCGAACTCGTTGGTGGACACCAGCAGTGAGGGATGCCGTTAAGCTGAAGAAGGAGTCCTATTGGGCCTGTTTGACCTGTGGGACTCCAGAGGCAGCTGACAGGTATCGACGGGCTAAGCGGAGTGCGGCTTTGGCGGTCGCTGAGGCAAAAACTCGGGCATGGGAGGAGTTTGGAGAGGCCATAGAGAATGACTTCCGGATGGCTTCGAGGAGATTCTGGTCCATCATCCGGCGCCTGGTGGGGCGCCTGGGAGGGGAAAGCAGTGCTCCGTCAACACTGTGTACAGTGGGGATGGGGGGCTGCTGACCTCGACTCGGGACATCGTGAGGCGGTGGAGGGAGTACTTCGAGGACCTCCTCAATCCCACCAACACGTCTATTGATGAGGAAGCAGAGTCTGGGGTAGCTGGTGCTGGCTCTCCTATCTCTGGGGCTGAGGTCGCTGAGGTGGTTAAAAAGCTCATCGGTGGCAAGGCCCCGGGGATGGATGAGGTCCGCCCAGAGTTCCTAAAGGCTCTGGATGCTGTAGGGCTGTCTTGGCTGACACACCTCTGCAGCATCGCGTGGACATCGGGGACAGTTCCCCTGGACTGGCAGACTGGGGTAGTGGTCCCCCTCTTCAAAAAGGGGGACCGGAGGGTGTGCTCCAACTACAGGGGGATCGCACTCCTCAGCCTCCCCGGTAAGGTCTATTCAGGGGTGCTGGAGAGGAGGGTCCATCGGATAGTTGAACCTCGGATTGAGGAGGAGCAGTGTGGTTTTCGTCCCGGTCGTGGAACAGTGGACCAGCTCTACACCCTCTTCAGTGTCTTTGAGGGGGCATGGGAGGGTTTGCCCAACCAATCTACATGTGCTTTGTGGACTTGGAGAAGGCATTCGACAGTGTCCCTTGGGGACTCCTGTGGGGGGTACTCCGGGAGTATGGAGGGCCGGACTTGCTTGTACGAGCTGTCCGGTCCCTTCACAACCGGTGTCAGATGTTACAACCAGCCTTAAGGTTATAACAAAACAACGCCGAACAACCAAGAAAACCAATTATAATTATTTATTAAACCAAAAAAATTAAGACAAAATAACATAATCATGAAGTGTGATTGTCTGCAATATCAGTAATGTCAGGGCGTGCTTGGTTGTGTGTATAAATATAATGAATGCATTGTTGTATGATGTAGAACTAAACCAAAAACAACAACGCGGTGCAGCGGCGCAGGTCCGGCCTGGGAGCGGAGCCAAGAAAAAAGAGCCCAGGCCGATTGTAGGCGGGTCTTATATACGCCCCGCCGAATACTCCAGCTGCACCTGCACACAAACATAATTAACAAAGCCACAAAAGAAGAAGGGGTCGTAACACAGAGCTGAGTCCACATTGCCGGCAGTAAATCTGAATCGTTTCCAGTGCGGGTTGGACTCCGCCAAGGCTGCCCTTTGTCACCAATTCTGTTCATAACCTTTATGGACAGAATTTCTAGGCGCAGCCAAGGTGTCGAAGAGATCCGGTTCAGTGGCCTCAGGATTGGGTCTCTGCTCTTTGCGGATGATGTGGTTCTGTTGGCTTCATCGGGCCATGATCTTCAGCTCTCGCTGGAGTGATTCACAGCCGAGTGTGAAGTGTCTGGGATCACCTCTAAGTCCGAGACCATGGTCCTTAGCCGGAAAAGGGTGGAGTGCTCTCTCCGGGTTTGCAATAACATCCTGCCCCAAGTGAAGGAGTTCACGTACCTCGGGGTCTTGTTCACGAGTGAGGGAAGGAGTTTTCTCCGCAGGGTGGCCGGGCTCTCCCTTAGAGATAGGGTGAGAAGCTTGGTGATCCAGGAGGGGCTCAGAGTAGAGCTGCTGCTCCTCTACATTGAGAGGAGCCAGATGAGGTGGCTCCGGCATCTGGTTAGGATGCCTCCTGGACGCCTCCCTGGTGAGGTGTTCCGGGCACGTCCCACCGGAAAGAGGCCCCGGGGAAGACCTAGTATTCGCTGGACGGACAACATCTCTCAGCTGGCCTGGAAACGCCTTGGGATCCCTCCGGATGAGCTGGGGAATGTGGCCGGGGAAAGGGAAGTCTGGGTTTCCCTGCTTAGGCAGCTGCCCCCGCGACCCAACTCTGGATAAGCGGCAGACAATGGATGGATGGATGGATTTTCCAGAGTGGATATATTTGTGTGTAAGTTGGATTCCTCACTGTGTTTAGCTCCCTGACTGTAATCCTTCTTGTAAGACTAAAAGGACGAAATAGCAAATGTTGACTATGACCCTATTTCAGCTCCTCATCCCTGTTGTGCAGAGCCTCCTAGCACAAACACCATGATACAAGGAAAAGGATGAGAAGAAAAAGAAAAGGGAAGATGTTGCCATTCCTTATGTAAGTGGAACATTTAACAAATATCTGAGTTTCTAAAATCCAGTCAAGTTATCCAACTCCACTCGACAGATGATTCAACACAGGAGACTCTAAAATAACAATGGTTTCACAGGCTACTTAAGATACATCTCCCACTATCTCCATCAGAACTTAAGAAACTCTTCCGGATGAGAGTGAAGCATCGTTAAGAAACTAAACTCAGTCCAGCTGACTTGACTCAACCTAAGTTGGATACCATGACCTGAATGAATGAGAACCTTTAAAAACAATTTCAGTTTATTGTATTTTTTTAAGGCTTTCTTATTTATTTAATTAAAGAAAAATGAAGGCTTATCCTTTATTTTTCTCTTCTTAAGGTTGCATAAGATTATCATGTAAAAGATTATAATAATAACTAAATACAGAAATAGTAATTATGCAACACCATGTAGGATCCCTTGAACATAACATTAAAATCAATTGCTCATACAGTGGACCTGCTTGTGTGTAGTAGCTAGTCTGTCAGCATTTAAGACTTGGTTGTATTTGGTTAATAACTTCTAATATCTATCTATCTATCTATCTATCTATCTATCTATCTATCTGTCTGTCTGTCTGTCTGTCTGTCTGTCTGTCTGTCTGTCTGTCTATCTATCTATCTATCTATCTATCTATCTATCTATCTATCCATCCATCCATCCATCCATCCATCCATCCATCCATCCATCCATCCATCCATCCATCCATCCATCCATCCATCCATCCATCCATCTATCTATCTATCTATCTATCTATCTATCTATCTATCTATCTATCTATCCATCCATCCATCCATCCATCCATCCATCCATCCATCCATGCTAACGTAACATTCTTTATTTTTAGTGACATCTGGTCAGTAGGATGCATATATATATATATATATATATATATATATATAAGCTTTATGGTTGAGGGGCACTGGCCAAATGGGTGTTCATGTGAGGCCTAAAACATTTACCAACACGTGACCAGGAGTTGTTCTCTCAATGGTTTTGTAAAGATCCTCCCTACCAGTCAGCATTGTAGGTATTTATTTATTCTATAGGATAGAATCACACCCCTAGTTTTCAAATGCACTCTGCTAAGAAAATAATGAGTGATAAACCTATGACAGCAGACAAAACTGATGAGAAAATAGCAGCTTTGGGGGAAATGAGAAAAAATTATGTAATTTCTTTAAAAAAATCCTTTCACATGGGATTCATTTAGAGAATAAGAAAAGTCGTTATTGTCATTGGTCATGACATAATGTAATTTTGGTGCTCTGCATGTAAAAAAACAAAAGGTCATAAAGATAAAAGTAATAAAGAACAAACACACACACTCCCACACACACCCACACACACACACACACACACACACACACACACACACATGCACACAAATAAAAAAAAACTGCACATTACTCTTGATGGAAAGCTTCAAATCCGCCCAAGCGCACCAATCCAAATTCTGTAAAGAAAATGTTCTATAGAAAGGAAGTGAATCAAGTATAAAATAATGCCATAAAGACAAACAAGTTAAAAAAGAAAATAAATAAATAAATGGCAGTGTTTAAAACATTTCACTCCAAACACACTCACATCAAATTGTAAATAAATATATAAAGTATTAAAATCAAAATGAGATATTACAGCATATAAGAACTGTTATGTTTGGAAACAGTTAATACAACATTTAATGAAATTCCATGATGTGTTTTCAGTGTTTGTGTAGTATTTATAGTACCTCTGGTGTCAGATCTTTGTGAAGCAAACCTTTGGCATGAACTGTTCGCAGAGCAATGCAGATCTCAGCCATCCTGCTAAGTATCTTGAAAACAAGTTAGAGCATAATTTTAATTGCAAAAATATATCTCAGTTCAGCTGACAAAAAGAATGTTGCGAAATATTTAATGTATTTTAATCTTAAAATTAAATTGTGCAGATCAGTAACATACCTCAGATTCTTGTGGAGGTTCTTTCATTTCTTGGATCTCTTTTGCAAGGTTTCCTCCCTGACAGTACTCCATCACTACATAGGTCATGTTTTCATTTTCATCTTTGTGCCAATGTAGAAAAAGAAAACAATGTCAATGTTTACAACAAATTATGTGTTGTATGAAAAATACTTCTCACAAATAGAAAAAGACTGTATTAATCTTTAACTTAATGTCAAATCCAACTTGTTTATATAGCACATTTTTCACATCAAGCTAAATGTAGTTTAAAAACAATGATTTGAATGTGTAATTCAGAAAGTTTTTAAACAATTTACTGCTCATGTATGTTAATGATGTTTGATAGAAAACAGAGCTTTCTTTTAAAGATATTCAGAGGTCATCATCTGTAACAAATCCCTTTTTTGCATACATTTTTGAGTATAGACATGTCATTCAATAACATCCAGCCTAATATAGACCTGAGGTAATTTGTCTAAACATACAAGTGAAAGAGTTCTTGCAGTCAACAATATGTGGATGGCTTGTTGTTTTGAGGATCTCTATGTCTGAGATTGCCAGACTCTGTTGAAAACACTACACGTATTAAGATCATTTAGAGCTCATCATAACTGTATGATAGATGAACAGTTATCTCTAATCAACAAAAACATAACATTTTCACATGTACACAGACTCAGAGGTTTGGTGAGATCCCCCAGAGCCATTGGATAAAGAACTTAAGTTATGGACTGAACATCAAAAATCATGACACAAGGATTTTTTACAAGCATTCATGATGACTGAGTGTCTATGCTGCATATAACAATGTGATTGTATTAATGTAAACTATTAACAGTGTGAGTTTTAAGAATGTAATCGAATAAACGTACTGATTTAAGAAGTGATTTTAGAGAATGGAGAGTACCAGCTCCAGAACATGAGTTACATCCTGTAGAAGGAGGCAAAGAAAGATGTTTTTTTTTTTTTAGCTGGATGGAGAGTCCCCATTTATGTAGGGTTGCAAGAGTATAATGAAGTAAGGGTGGAGGTTAAATAAGGATCATGAGATAAGAAAGGACTGAGGTAATGTGTGTGTGTATAAGCTGTATAAGCTGAGAGATGTGTGTCAGATGAAATGAACCATTTTCAGACAAGAAAGTGTGCAGTTTCTTGAGTGCCGGTGGCGTAAGCATCTCTGTGAACAGGATGCAGATTCAGAAGGAGTCTCCACTAGGAACTTAGAGAAACAGGATCCTCAAAAGACAAACAGCTATGGACAGAGTTTGCCTGCTTACTCAAGGCTTTTTTGTATTTGGGACATGGTGGGCTTCAAGGACTTTGTACTGACGGCAGACAAAGAGGAAGAAGAGTGGTTTTGGCTGACTTACTTTTTTGTCTTCTCTCTCCAGTCTATCTGAATGTGAATTTATGAATGTGCACTTTTTACCTTACAATTCCACTTTTGAAGAATGCAAAGTCTTTCTGTTATGATCACTGTTATTAGTTATTAAGTATGAAGTTATAAGACCTTTATTAGATCTTCTTTAGAGAAGTGTTTTTGATTTCTGCCTATTTCCTATATATACATATACATCTATATATATATAAGAAACAAAATTCTAAAACCCATGACAGTTTGTACAAATAAAACTGAATAATTTTATTTCAAAATTTACTCTAGAGCTTAAAGTCTTCTCTTACCTGTGTTTGTGGGATTTTCTTGACCAAAAATGTTTCTTCACCCTTTTTGGCCAGAATGAAGTTTTCTCCTTCTTCCATTATAACATAGTCCTTGTCTGGTATTTTGCTCTGTTTGTTCCCCATCTTTATATCTTGACAACAAAAAGTTAAAAACAAGCAAAAGGTTATTGAATTGCATTTATTATATAAGTCAGGAAATATATTTTCATTAAACTTTTATAGAACAATATTATTAAATATTTTGTTTGTTTTTCTAGTTTGCATTTCTTAACCCTCTGTGGCTGGTAGGCAAGTTCAGTCCTTAAGAGCTGCAGTCCAGCAGGTTTTAGATGTTTCCTGTTCTAACACATCTGATTGAAATTAAATGGGTCAACTTCTACTCAGTGGCTCATTTTCCTGAACAACATATTTAAATGCCAAGGTTTATCATACAGATTATGAGAGTGGGTATAAAAGTAAAACATATATTCATAATAAAACAGAATGTTTTAGACAAAAATAAACTAAAAATGGTTCCAACCAGACAAACATAAAATGAATGCATTCTGCTCATCGGCATGTGGACATTCACCTTTAAAAATGAAAACAGGAAGCATGATTTCAAATGTGTCCTGAAGCCCTCTTCAGACACTCTATGTGCATAAACACACACCCACACACATGTTATTGTGCTGACTTATGCTTGGCTGACCTTCATCCCTTAACTGTGTCTCAAACCTGATGTGATAGTCCGCTCTACCTCACTGTCACCACTGTCGCTCTCCACACATTTGGAAAATAAATACTTCATTGTACCTCAGGGGAAAAAAAAAAATCATCATTGGAGTCGTACCCTCAAAAGTACTACTGTTGTACCATTGCCAATGGATAATTATTTGTACCTTTGCACATTGTACCTTATAAGGACCATCTATCCATCCATTGTCTATATCGCTTTTTCTGATTAAGCTGGAGCCCATCCAAGTAGCATGCCAGAAGCAGGGTACACCCTAGACAGTGTTGCCAGTCTATGGCAGGGCCAACACAGAGAGACAAACAGCCATTCATGCTCACTTCTAGTGAGACTTTAAAATAACCAATTAATCTAACATGCATGTCTTTGGACTGTGGGAGGAAGTCGAAGTACCCAAAGAAAACCCAAGATCTGGGGAGAACATGTAAAAGGGCCACTACACAAACCAGAAACCTTCTTGCTATGAGGCTGCGGTGCTAATCCTCACACCACCATGCAGCCTTATAAGGACCAATAAGGACCAATAAAATGAAGGCATTTGTTTGTATAGCACATTTCATATACAAGACAATTCAAAGTGCTTTACATAAAATATTAAATAGTGTACAAGACAGCCTCCAGACGTACATTGCTAGTACAACAGCAGTACCTTTGAGGGTATCACCCAGTGACCATTCCTTGTACTTTATTTTCTTCATTGTTTCTTCTTTATTGTCTTCACTGTCTGAGGGAATAATGCTAAGGCCAAGAATATATTTGCTTTATAATCTTGTGTCCACGTAGACAACTAGTGCCATCCTGAGTATACCGTAATTGTTCAAATACTTGTGTACTATATTTGTTACCAAAGGTTCCACCAGGGGGCGGATTAAAGAAAGAAACTCTCTTAGATCAAAGAGAGTTGCTAAATTTGTAGGATGTAAATAAATGCTAAACATGATGACAACAGAGGAGGTTAGCGTTTGGTTAATTTTGAAATCACATCAGAAAAAAATTACAGCAGCAAAGTTGCTATAAGGCCCCTGAAACAAACACACCGTTTCTAATCCATAAAATTTTACATAAGTTTTACCGTTGTCTACTCTGTGACCCTACATCCAGTCAAATTGGTCCCTACTCCCTATACTGCCTCTACTGTTTATGGGCTCAATACACAGGAGATGACTTCACTCCTTTTCCATTCATTTCCTATGGAACTTGCACAATGAGGAGAAAATCGCTGCCCTCCTCTAGCTATGCGACAGGCGACATTCATGCATGTTTAATGCTGCGCTTGTTCACATAGACAAGCACACAGGGGATTGTGACACTGTCTGCTGTTTCTAAATGATCATTTTTTTATCATATGATCAATCTTCAGAGCAAACAAGGAGGAACAAAAACTTGTGGTTACATTTTAACAATTTACATTTTTCTCAAAGACATTTTTATTTAATTAAAAAATAGTTATTTAATCAAAATTCCTATTCAGTTTTCTGTGAACTGGATTTTTTTTTTATTTCTGCCAAAAACATAAAAACAAATGGATCATTTTAATGTGATACTTTATAATGGAGCAGTTCTGATGAAACAAACGAGCTCTGTACTTACCCAGATGCTGGATATCTGTGTGTCTCAAAATCAGTGAGTGTTTTAGACTCTGGTATGAAAACAGAAGCCAGTTAGAATTTATACAGTAGCAATCAAAAGTGAAAGTTAACAGAGCAGAAGATGATTATCTCATGAGCATAGGGCGGGGTGTTACACTGCAAAGGGGAAAACAACTGCCATTTTTCATGAGGCAACCTTTTCTTTTAGTAAACTACATTTCTAAAAAAAATTGTAAATGGAATGGCCTTACTTTGCATCGGCACAAAAAGTAACTGCATTAGATATCCTTTTCTTGTTAAGTATCAAGTACACACAATGAAGGGAACTTCTCCACCAGTGGCTGCGATTTATTTACCTTTGCTGTGTTTTTAAGCAAAATTTTGGTGTTAGAGTTCTTGGGAAAGTGGAATACTTTCTTTTTTTGATGAGGATTTCAGGCCAGGAGTGTGGTGTGTGCGAAACATTTTATTTTTATTTTTGGTCCGTATTGGTCACATCCAAGCTACAGGCTGAACCAGCTCCAGGCTGAGCCTGTGTGTGCGTGTAGGTGTGTGTGTGTGTGAGTAGTTCACTGCATATGAGAGTTGAAAAACAAAACAAAAAAAAAAAAAGAATAATGACGCTGATGAAGAGAATATCTACAGTAACTTTGAAACAAATGCAAACAAGAATGAGTGATTGACCAGTGCTTTTTCCCTCGCCTCTCATTTTCTGCCTCTGTCGCACACACACATAATACAATTAATTACCCCAAAGCAAAAGGGTGAAGTCTTAATCTAACTCTGAAGAAAAAGCAACAAATCTACAATGCATCATACACAAATATAGCATGTCAGTGCTGTATATTTGCTTGTTTATTATTTCTTTATTTTATATTTATTTCTCTTATTTGCCCTAACCCCTGATTGCGCCAGATATTCAAGTTTTATTTATTTATTTATGTATTGCAGAAATATGACCATTATCCAGCATCTAAGCTGCTTTAATGTATTTTTTTTCCCATTGTTGGAGTTTTTAATGTTCCTTTGTACAGTGTCCTTGGGTGTTTTGAAAGGCGCTAAATAAATAAAATATATTATTATTAATATTATTATTATTTTGTTGCCTAAATGAACTGAGTGATGAGCATGTAAATGTTCTACAGTCCAGCTTGAATAAACACACTGTTCACTTCTGTCTCACAACAGTTGGCTGACAAATTTTGCTAGTGAACACAGCCAACCATCTGTCAAAAATAATGAAAAAATATATACTTTTTCTTGGGTGCAACTGGGGAAAAAAAAAAAAAAAAAAACACGAAGAATGTGAATGAATATTGCATTCGCTTATTTTGTTTTTGTTGGCCAAATATGCACTTTCTTGAGATACTGTGGCAAATCAATAACTTTGGTACACACAGCTTGATAGGCAATTTCTGATTTCATATTAAGAAACCTACCCACTTGCTTGACCTTAGACCTTAAGTAAATACAATTTTATTACTTCCAAGAGAATTAGGATTTTTCTGAGATATGCAAGTGGCAGGACTTTTTCATCTTTAGGTTAATGACCTTTTCACAGCCATCAGGAAAGTTCCAGATGGAATATTTTCCTCTCTTCTGTTGTCATAACAGGCTTTTGAATCAGGGTGTCATTTTAACAAGTGTCACAGGGAACAATGTAATGAGACGTGACGGGAGAGCAGCAATGTTTAGCACAAACGTTTGCAAGTCAAACAGTCATAGTCCTCCACACGTGCATGTTTCTTTGTGTGGGTTTTTGTACTCAGCCGCTACAACTCCAAGGAATAAAACCACAAACACAGAGCTGAGAAAGAAAGATGTCACAATGAAACAGAATGAAGAATGGTCCATATTTATATCTCTCTCTGACCAGGGAGCCCATGTGTGCATACAGGGGCTGTTTAGAAGTGATATAAAGCATTTTAATTTTGAACAGATTTTTTAACCCTCAGAAAAACGTGTGTAAGTCATACTGTAATGAATGTCCTTTTCCTTTTTCCTCTACTCGGAATTCTAAATTTGAAAGGGTATGAGAGGATATTTTCTTAGGTGGCTGACTGGGCAAATACAGGAATATGATGAAATGAAACTCTGAACCACAGAGAAGACAATAGGAACAGTCACAAATATCAGCTGTCATATTCTCAGCCTGAGAACACAGGACTAACTAAGGTGCTGCCATACTCTGCTCCCCTTTAAAGTTGAAAAAGGAGAAAGTCACCAGTAAAAGTCCAAGGAAACTTTTAAATCAGAGTAATAAAAACCTACTTATATAATGTTGTTTCTTGTTATAATGTATTAATCAATTAACATGATTTTTAATGATGCTGGCTGAATTTCAGCGTCTTGTCAATGGATGATGAGCTTTGGGATTGATTGTTCTTTAATCCTATTAATCCATTTGTCAGCTTTTCATATCATTATGTTGTAATTGAATCCCCAAGCATACAACTTGTATATTCTGACACATGAAGAATAAAAAAATTTAGAGTGGCAAGAAATACATAAAAGCTATCATGGATTTTTCTTAACTTTCGGAAATATAACCTACTAAGCAGCTAAACTTGGTTATTAAAAAAAGAAGAAATTTGTCTTGTTAAATGTTTCAGGACCAAAAATGTGCATTTTGTCAGGAGTTAAAATACATTTCATCCATCCAGACTCTGGATGGATCAATAAGCAGGTAAACAAATTTCAGGACCCATTACAATTTGAAAATCATAACTGAGATCAGCTCTGCCATTCAGCTTATTTTCCAAACCAGACAAACTGAATGACATCTTCCACAACTGGAGTATCCTGGGAACAGACAGTAATACACAGGCTTTGTTGAAGGATGCAGATCTGAATGTAAGTTCAAACAGGGCACTAACTGTCATATGCAAGTACTCTGCTTACTCTGCAGTTGTGGGCTGTATCGGTGATGAACAATCACCTCATCTTGAACACAAAATAAACCAAAAGAGCTACAGACAAAAGACTGGAAATGCAACACGGATGCCATCTACAAGAAGGTACAGAGCTGTTATAGGCTGTTATAAGGCTATAAGGCTGGAAAGTGCAATCAGCTTTGCAGCCATCTGTTGGCGCAGAAGCATCAGCGCAAGCAAACTCAAGAAAGCTGGTTCTGTGTTGGGGATAACTCTGGAGCCACCTGAGCTGACTGTCTAGAAAAGAATGCTGCACAAGCTGCTGAAAATAACTGAAGATCCCTCACATATGCTACACAACACAGTGAGGAAAGAAGTGCGTGTTCAGTGTGTGAGGCTTTGTCAAGTCCAATGCGAGACACAGAGGTACTGAAGGTCATTCCTACCAGCAGCCAGAAGGGATTTCAGTCTTTACCATGACTCTTCTTTTTCTAATCCTAATCTTGTGATGTCATTGTCTTTTCAGAAATTACAAAAGTGTTTCTTTAAAGTGTTGTTGGATTATTAATGTATCAAACTTGGTTGAAAGAGCTATACATAATAACTGTGACATCCGCATCTCCTCCTTCATGTTTATAGGACTTTGTTCCAGCAAACGTTGAAGAATGATATTTGTGGCAATGTGGAAACACCCAAATGAGTTGTATTTCCCTCTTGCTGCTTGTAGTGGTGATAGTGGTGATGGCTCTTATGTGTTTGAGTTTTGATTGGAAGATGTATTGTTCTTTCCAGATGATGTTTAGGTATCCTGCAAGGTAAATCCAAAGCACATTTTGCTTGTGTTACATCTACATAGATTTGCTGCAGTCCACACCCATCCACTAAAATCATTTGGTCCTTTTAAGGAAATAAAAAATACAACATTAAAAGCTCTTAAAAGTTAAGCAAGATAGACTATATAGGTTATTAATAACACATTTTAATTTTATAAATACTTTGGTGTAATTTGTTCCCAGACACATGGTATTATGGTATTGCTATGGTATTACAAGAAGAGGTGGCAGTTCATAATAATTAAATAAATAAGAAGCTTCAAATGAACAATTCAATTATTCAAATTCCTATTTGGCACAAATAAATGCATAGAAAAAAATCCTTTTTGATGTTTAACTTCTTGCATTTACATTTTACACAGAATTAGAATTGATTCACTTGACAAGTTTGCTCTGCTTACATAAGAAATCAACACATGTGATCTTCTTTTTTGTCAATGATCTTTTGTTTTTTTATAGTCAGCTAAGTGCAATTCATCACATACAAATCATGTGTTTGCTGCCCTTTCGTATTTATCACATGAAAGGACTGATGTGGTTGGAGCAGTGAATGTCTGTGCTGTGAACTCTGACTCCCAGAAAAATCCATGTCTACAAGCGGTTTGCCACGATGGCCCGCTGCCAAAGTGATGGGGGAGTCAAGAAAAATCAAAGAGCCACATTGATCAGAGTTTCAGTGTGCTCCAAGTATTGATCAGCTGCAACCCAGTTCACATTAATGCTTTTGGTCTTTGTGATGGACAAGCTTGTGTCTCTGAAGAGGACTCATTGACACAAAACCATGTTTATGTCACTTATATAGAAAACAAATATCATGAACAACCACATGTAATCCTGCAGTATATTTAGTGCTTTATGAAAGAGCTGTGGAAAATATTTACTGTTAGAGTATTGTAAATTGTACTGTATGTAATGTCAACATGTTACAGGAGCCGCTATTTGCTTAGTATTTTCATTTTTACTTTCTACACAGATTAGTGTGAAGCATTCTTAAAGACTTTCCTGCCTTAAAGAATGCAGAAATATTTAAGTTTATTAAACTGTGCATTGAGCATTTAGGAGCTTATAGGGACATCTTGGTGTGTAAAACGTCTGACACACACAAATGCGCATCCTTGGCTACATTTAGCACAACGATAATGAAATGCACTGAGAAACACAGCAAGGAAGCAGTGACACATCGACAGCTGTGACCTCCGTTTTAGATACACTCGAAAGTGTAAGAACAGTTGGGTCCACGTCTGCTGTCATGATGTGTCACTTTTATTTAAAGTTAGGCAAACCATTGGATAACTCCTGAATGATATAGATGGTGATAGTTTAGAGATGTCATTAGGATTTAAGCCACAAGACAGCAAACTTTGGTATATTTTCATTTATATGTGATCATATTTATTGATATGTCATGAAGAATTAATTTATGTTTTTGTTGCAGGATTTTTTTTTTTTTTTTTTTTACATTTTTTTTTTTGTGTATGTATAATGTGGTTTCACTGTGAGGATTGTTTCATTTTAGGAAGCTGATTTTACTTAACAAATTATAGATTCACACTTGGAAGCAGCCCAGCAGAACCACAGTTTGATCTGAGCAGCTTTTTCATGGAGAGGTTAAAGCTTTAATTAGTGACCTTGCTAGAGAATAAAGCAGGAGTTGGGGAGAAAAAAAGTAATGATTTTGAGTCTTATCACCTGTGTTTTTTATGCTGGTTCAGAAATTTAAGAATTATTCATGTATGCAAGACATACTTGGACTTTTCATCTGTATCGCATGTGACTCTCCAGTCCTTCAAGAACAAGCTGAGGATCAGAATCCAAGGTCAATCTGTCAGAGCAGCTGTGTCTATAACTGACACCATGACTTCAGGACTCTCTAGAAACAGTCATATAGTAGAAAGTGTTCAGTTATGTAAAAGATTTGACCCTGGTTTTTCAATCAAATATGCTGTTGGATGGACATATCTGTGGGAGTACCAAAAGAAATCTTATTAAAGGTTGATGTTTTGGCCTGTTGTGTTCCTTTGCTTCACCGTTTTCTTCATTCTTCATTCTCTTTTTTTAGTGTATCTTGTCAGAATTTTGTGTATGAAAACAATGGCAAAAAAGCCAGGTAGTGCTAATCAGACAACAAACTTTGACAGGTAGAAGAGGTTAAAATCATCTGTCAAGCAAATCTTTCATTTCCCCAAATTCTTTTTTTTCTGACTTTCTGCAACCTCTCATCTTCCATCTCTCACAAGTTATGCTTCAATCAAGCCACTGTTATTGCATGCTTTTTATTTGAATATAAATGAAAACCCTTACATATTTTAAGAAACCTGGAAGTTGAGGAAAACAAGTTTTTATCCTTGAAAGAGGCATAAAACATGACATATCAATACAAGTTACACTGTGTGCAACTAATCTACCATTCAGTGAAAAAAAATTATGTGCAGAAATTACACAGGTTTCTGAATACAGACAGGGCTTTTACTACTGTCCCAAGTATGTATTTTGTTTAAAAAACAAAAATGTTGCTCTAATATCCACATTTCTATAGCCTTCATTCTTCTCAGTGTTAATTTATTCACAGTTTTCTCTTGTTTTAGGTTTGATTGACATTTTAATTAACTGTGTGTTGTTTGTGCTGCACCCTCCTCAATAACAGGACTACATGGAAAGGCATATATTTATGTATGTATATATAATGCATATATTTACAGATTATTTGGTGGACCTATGAAAAAGATTAAAAGTTAAAATTTGCAAACATTTGGATTTAAACCCATTCAGTCTCATGTGATCTGTTGGTCGGCTCGTTTCACAGCATCATCTGGGAGTTTGTTGACTGTCACAGTTTGGACAAGATTATGTTCTGTCAGAATACACTCAGCAGGTGATTGGATAAAACATCTGTACAAGTAATGAATTTTCCTCTGAAGTACAAGTGTTACACATGAAACCAGTAAATGAATCAGAGCTGCCAAGTCTCTGATTCATTCAAGGAGACTTGCATGAGCTTTGTGCTGCAGACACATTGTCATGACGCCGGTGTTTGGACTCAGTAAACACTCAGAATCCCAGGGATGGGTATAAGATATTTTATTATACACAGGGAATGATATGATTGTGCAATCCAGTCTTTCTATGGTCAGGCATCTGTGGATATATGAGACAGAGATTAGGAGGCAGGTAGAAGCAGATGATAATGAACTCAAGCAATGGCTGACGTACCAGCAGATGTTGTTCCAGCGAATGATTACGGATCGACTCCAGAGTCTGAGTTGGGGGAATCCAAGGGGAGGACTGCTGCAGTGTGGGAGAGAGCTGCTGAGCAAAGGAGAAGTTAGTAAGGCAATCACTGACCATAGACCGGGATGCTGTATGGCAGACAGCGGAGGATCCCGAGTACCTCCGGTGGGAAAAGGAAGGTTGAGCCCGTAATCAGATATCTCAGTCCTGTAAACAATTCCAGAGGTCAGAGAGCCAGGTGATCCAAACATAAACCAAGCAGAGTACCAGACAGGGGGCAGGCAGAGGCAAAATCCAGATCCAAACAACAAGGTCAACGACAGGCAGGCAGAAAGGCAGAATTACAAGGGCTGGATACATACAGGGAAGAACCAGACGATCTGGCAGGGAAGAGTTGTCACACACAGGTATATAAAGCGCTCAGCACAGGTGGAGCGCATCAGCAATCAGAAAGAATGGGAGGAAGATGCCTTCAGGGCAGCTGGGAAATCTGAGCCCTGTACCACGGAGCATGACACACATATTGTTGCTTGGACTGTAGGAAGATAACATTTCATGATTGTAATGCTGCAAATCTCACAATATTTTAATAAACTGAGTTTTTCCTCTGCACAGAGTTTATCAGTACCTTCAGTACTGGCTATTGTTTTGAGGAATATTAATTTTCAAGAGTCAAGAACAGCACTTATAGTATATGGAGGATTACAAATGTAAATGCTTCACTTTAATCACACACAGGACATCAGCCAATTATTATTACTCCAAACTATATAATAGATATTTGTTTAATTTGAATTTTCTTTCTGCCACATTTCAAGAATTTCCTTGAAGAATGAAAATACAACAAATTGTAGTACATATTTGTAATAAGTATGCTGATAAGACAGGAAGAGGAAACTACTTTTTTTTTTTTTTTTTGCAACACAGAAACAGCACAAGCAGAGTTTTGCAATAGTTTGATCAAACAGATTAGAGTCTGTCACATGAAACACATGCAGTCTCACTCCAAATTTACAGTGTTGCAATTACTATTTAGAAACAACTTTGACTTGACTTATAAGTAACCTATAAGGTGTTGCTTGGCCTCTGTACAGTCATATTATACTTTATCTGAAGCATTTTTGACTCTGATATAAAAGAATTTCAATATAACACATGAACAACAAAATCTCCCCTGCAAATGAGTTGGAAGGAAACAGGTATCTTACCTGTTCAGAATAATAATACTACATCTGTCTTTATCTGTGTGTGATTATCTTCTGCCTCTGAGCCTTATTGCTGCTTTTATGGATCTGGCTCTAAAGCTGTTTGTCCTCTGTACTGAATGTTAACCAAGTCTCTTGACGAGGATTAGAGATTGTCATTTTTATCAGCTGTCATGTCTTTGCAGAGCTCTGACAGCCTCTTAGGGACTGCTATTTGCTGAAGCTTCTTTCTCTAGCGTGCCTGTGTGCATGTAGCCCCGTGTATTTTATGCCTCTAGAAAAAAAGATATTTTACACATTTTTGATGATAATCTTTTCCTCTAAGTTGTTACATATTAAAAATGTATTGATTCAGCAGCATGTGCATGCATATTACAGTTGTTCCCTATGCCAGTTCTTTGAATCAATACAGCCCTGAGGTACACTGAGACTAACGGTCTATGGCAGCTATGAGAGTGGTGTATTAATTACTACCTCAAGAAGATGCCCATCGTGAATATACATTTTCTCTGTAATATCTTTTTCAGTGAGGTGCAGAGATACCAATTATTGTACTAACAAACCTTTGCAAGACTGTGATGAGAAGTTAGCATTTTAAACGTGATAAGTGAACATTAAGGAACAAATCAGATGATTCTAAGGAACAGAGAACACATTGTCTGCAGAGGAGATAATCAACAGCCAGGGAGCATTTACTTTACAAGGCAGCTCAAATTTCACCAGATCACATAAAAATTCACACTAGCTTCTGCAGGATGTTGTGGGTTTGTTGCTCAGCCACAAGAACAGCTTGCAACTACTAGCACGTTTTTAGTGTGACAACACTTTATGGTGACATCTTTAAGAAACCTTTGTAAATGTGTGTAATGTATGTATGTGTTAGCGTGAAAGCTCCTGAGGCAGATCTCACTGTCAAATTGGAAACACTGTAGATTTTGCCTTTAGAGCAGGTCAACTTGATAATGCATTTAAAAGCCTCTTTTTTGTTGTTTTAGTCTTTGTCATACAGCCTTCCTTGCTGAACCCTCACTCACCCTCTCTGTCTGCCAGCTGCGCTCTCTTTGCACATGATTTATAAGAATACAAAAGTGAAAGTCTGTAAAATCACATGGAAGTTTCCTGCTGTGTTCTGGTAATGCCTTTCAGAAAAATATAAAAACATGCTAAAAATATGTTCCTTTCAGTCTTCATAAAATAAGAATTCTTTAATAATACTTGTTACTTATACACAGTGGTGGATTAAGATGGTCATGGGCCTCTGGGCAAATTTTGGGAATCACTGTCCCTGAATGGCTTACATAAAAAACAGAATACTGTACCCTTTGAAGGGGAATTAAGCAACATCTTTGGTATTTGCCAGTTTAGTTTTAAATGGGGTTTTAGAGAAGTACCTTTTCCGGTGTTTATGTTGTCGTTTTGATGTTGCAGTTTTCATATCTTCATTCTAACAAGCTTCAAGTCCCATTTTAATCCAATATATTGTCATATGTTCATCAATTTTATTCCAGCATACAGGATCAGTGCTGTAGATAATGGGACTGCTACTCCTTCAACTGCAGCGGCCATTACAAGGGGACTCACAGCAGCTGGGTCACGGCTAATTTCTGGAGTGGCAGTGACACAACCTAGCAGCGATTCATGTGGGTCAAGTGTCAGTTCAGACCCCTGACCTGAGTGAAATGGTTGTGAGGCATTACAGCACCCATCTTGGCTAAAGTCTTTGCTAGGACTAGGTGATAAAGTTTCAGCAAAGTATTCTGTTGCAGTCGATTGAGCGGCTCCAATGTTAGCCGTTAGCAGAGAGTCCTTCTGCTGTGGATCTTTGTGTTGATGACTAGATGTAGATTCAGCTGCCTTAAAAAATCCAGTAAATTTAGGGATTTTCTTAACTAGATCTTGATCAAGAAGTTGTTTCAACAGTTACACTTTTTTCAGACATTTTCTTCTGTTCTGCTCAGTGTTCAAATTGTTCTGCAATTGGACCAAAAGATTTTTTAGCACAGTTAACGCATGCGCGGCATGGCAAGCCTCATACATCCGTCATTTCTCAGTTATGATGCCAAGATGTGAAGGTACGATGGGAAAGATCAGCCGGGTGGTTCTATGGATGGACTTGAGCATTAATGTGTCAGAACTGGTTAAGAGTTGCCGCTGGAGACACTCCAGATCAGAGCAGCCTGCAGGCTTATTGAACGATGTAGGAAACTGTTAGAGTAAGCAGAAGTTGACAGTGTAAAGTTAACAGTTTAAAGTTTCTCCCTTAAAGATGGGTAATGATTTGCGGTCTCACCCGCCCTGCAGAGGACAGGATGTGGTGGTCACTGCTCTGTGAGATAAGGGTCATGAAGTGATGTATGCTGTTGTGTTTCCCTGTTTGAACTTTGTTTGAACTTTGCTTGCTCTACTGAAGTGTGATATCTGCTCAATAAAGAGGCTGCGCTGGGGTTGAGACTTCGAAGTTGACACCAGACACTCTCTGAGTGCTGAACCACCGTCTCTCCCCATCATGATGAAGCTGACTTCACTCTGAGTTCTTTGTGTCTTATTTTATGATAGAAAAATACCCATCAGAAACTATCTGTGGACTTTGACTGTTTGAAACATAATGTTGCATCATCCTCTGGACACACACATGCTGTAAGAGCTGCACCCACCCTCTGAAATGTGTGTGTCACGTAACATAACTGCGGCTGACCGAGCTGCAGATTCTGTGTCAGAGCCAGTTACCTTGGCAACGCGTCACAACAAAATAGTCCACTCAGCCGCTTCCTGTGAAAAACTTATGATTTTAACAGTAAAAAACAACATTAAGGCATTAATAATTGATTTAATATTTTTTTTTCTTTCGTAAGTGGCCATGGTACAAGCGGGATAATGCCCTTCGAGGTGTCCATTATCATAAATTAATGGACGACACAGAGGTGTGAACAATCCAACGCGAAGCTTACTTTCTTACCACGAAGATTACTTAATTCATTTCAAACCAATAATTTTAATCATTTTACAGCCAGCCCTAATACATATTTATATATATATATATATATATATATAATTTTCAAATTGGATCTAGTCAACAGGATCCTGCTATATTTAGCCAATCATTTATTTGTATATTTACTTATTTGCTTATTTATTTATTTTTGGCATTGTTTGTAATGGGCCAATAGTGGTCAAGGTTAAGGATCATCTGGCCAGTAGAAGACCCTTACACAGGTGGGCCCTTAGACTGCAGCCTAGGTTAGCTTGCACATTAATCTGCACCAGCTTATGCAGTCTCACCATTAATATATGGTGAGAGAAAAAAAAAAAAAAAACAAAACAAACAAAAAAAAAAACAGTAGTTTGCTTCTATTACCATCTTCTCTTTTTTTAATTTTCTACTAATTTCCAGTTGGAAATACAAGTGCCAAAACTTAATCTATTGCAGCTTGGAAATTAGAGTAAACTGGGAAGTTAAACAAATATCCAAGCATGCAGCGATCCACAGAGGCTGCAACATCATCCTGGGAGAGAATAGATGGAAATCTGGGGTGGATGCGCTGCAGGTAAAGTGGCTGGGGGGCAGATGAGAAGACTGGGAAAATTGATGAGTTGTAGCCAGATATGGAGGAGCAGTAAAGCTGGAAGCCTTGCCAAAAAACATAGACAGGAAACTGGCAATATAGGTAGTCGAAAAAAAGCGAGACCCAGGGAGTATCTAGGCTGCAGGGCCAGAATCATAAACCAAGAATCCTCAAGTACTTATAAGTCAATTTTGCCTGAAGGGTTTTTAATCCTTCTTACAGATGACATTTGAATATAGCCTTTGTAGCTATTTTATGGCAGAAATCTGCTCTTCAATCCCCCAGTCTTCTATTTTTCTTCCTCCTTTTAAATTAGTCTCTCTTTGCTAAACTGTCTTCTTTTCCCTTTTCTCGTCTTTTTTCAGGTCTGCCTCCTGTATGTCTTTCGCCCTCTGAGGTTCTTTAAAACCATGTCTGCTTGAATTGGTCATTATCAGCCTCTATCCTTTGGGGGAGCAGGCATTCAGGTTTCTTGTGTTTATTTATGTATTTGTCTTCTTTAATAATGTAGAAAACATTAGTGTTGTTTTGTGTTGATCCTGAGTGTAGAGGGTAAAACCTTGTGAGAAAGTCATGAAAAAAATAAATAAATGAAAGTGACGAAGTTCTAAATTTTGTTTGGAGGAGATTAAAAAAGAGCAAAACTGAGAAGAATTATGATTAGGTAAATTTTGAGGACAATAAAGTATCTCACTGCTGAAATGTAGCCAGGGAGCATTTACTCTACATGGTAGCTCAAATTTTATCAGCTCACACAAAAATTCACAAGAGCTTCTGTAGGAAGTTGTGAGTTTTATAAGAAGTAGTAAAATTGTGAAGCAATGGCTTGCTCAAGACAGGTATTGAGACAGATCCAAGTGGCAACCTCCGCTGGTAAAATGTGAAGTTATGAGGAAGTGCAAAAAAAAATTGCAGTTCTCCCCTCATCCACTAGGGGCTGGCTCCAAAACAGTCAATCCCCATAGACTCCCGTGTTAAAAAGACCACCTTTCCAGCAGAAATAAACATGTTTAAAGCATGGCACAAAAGAACATTTTAGGATTAATAGGTCAAGTTTACCTTCATGATAACTGTGAGGGGGGTGAATTTTCTCTAAATCATCTGTTTGGATGTTATTTAATCTTGAAAATCGGCATACTTAGGGCCGTGTTCTTTTGATTGACATGTATCCAATATCCAAGAAGGGAGAGAGCAGCACAACTGCGGTTTTTAGGCAGCTAACAGCGTGCCTTAGCTTTAGCCCACCTACCTCTGTTAGCTGGTTAGCTACTGTTAGCTCTGGGTTAGCTCGGTAAGCTCTTAGCTACAGGCAGCTCGGAGTTTGATGGGTATCAATCATCCACCCCTACCTTCACAGTTCCCCTCTCAGCTCCACCTCTTTGCCCATTTTTGGATTTTCTGGGAATGATGACACGTGTGACGCTGCCAAGATCACAACAGTGGAAACCGCCCAATGAGCTTCAATTCAGCTCTTCAGAAACCTACCGGTGACGTCACTTAGGCTCAGTCCATCTTTTATTTACAGTCTATGGACAGGATGCACTGTGGGAACCGTGGAGGGGGGGATGGGGGCCAACTCCCCTCCTCTCAGCTAAGTTTCTCTTTGTGATTGTGCTGGAGGGGCCGCCTTGTTGTAGGGCTCTGCTTAGTATGGTTTTATTGTTTTTGGACTTGATGTGAAATTGTTTTGAGCCAGAGGTAGCCCTACTTCAACCCGCCAGTGTAGCCCACAGGCTATTTCCTGTCGCTGGCCTGTTGAGTCTCGGCCAGTTCCCTACATAGGTGTCTCCAATCCTTTGTACTAAATGCACCGACTACACATGCATATCTGGATCAATATTAATTCAGAAAAACAACATATCAGACAAAGAAAATGAAGAGCAGAACAACATCATGAATACTTGTTTGGAAGTAATATTTTGCAGAAGAATGACCAAAATTTCAGCGCAGCCAACCCAAAGGGTACCTGTATAAAGGGCCACCTATGTGACTGCACTGTTCCAGTAGCAATCCTTATGTCCTATCACAATTTCTGATTAGATATTTGGGACATTTCTTTTATCCTTTTTCATGGATCTTGGAACTCACTTCACACAGCAGGACTAAGTGTGAGCAATCATTTTCCTTACAAACTGATAAAGCCAATCGATCCCACTTGTTTTGATCAATGATGCTGCTGTCAGCATCAAGGGTTCTTTGTGAGATGTTGGTAAAAAGTTAGTAAACTTCTGTTCCTTAAAAGAGAATGGAAAGCTGTGGACACTCTTTGCAGAATCCGCTGTAAATATTGGCGTATTCATTACCAATCAGTTAATTTATTACCAATCAAAGTTAAGACTGGTATAACTGCATGTTTTCAAAATTATAATTTATGATGTCATATGAACTTTATTATTATTATGTGGCTATAGTTCACTGGAGTTAACAAACTGGCAAATCCGCTTCCCCCTGCAGCCCATGCCATCCCCACCCTCATTCACCATAATTTTATTTGCAATGAAGCTCAAAAGCTTCTCATCCTCTTAAACAAATGTAAACATATTCTTTGCCAATATTTAGTGTGCTAAAGCCCTGTTTAGTCTGATAATCAGACAGACACTAAGCAAATTTGAGAAAGATATTAAACAATCAGATGAAAAAGTCTTGTTTAAATCCCTCATTGAGACCTGTTTTGCAAGCTAGTGTGTGTGTGTGTTGCTTTACTTAACAGCCTTTCTCTAGTAGGTCCTCTATCTTTTCTGCTTTAACAACCTTTACTTCTTACTCTACCAGAGAACTCAGGCTACAAACAATGTGCTTGTGTGTGCATGTTAGTGTTGCTGACTATGCAAGCTGCGTGTGTGTCAGAGGTAAATTGCTTTACCCCCTTTTGGTGTGGGAAGCAGCACACAGGAGATAAAATATTCAAAGCTCCTGTCCTGTGTGCAGTGTGCATTGCTTTGTTTGTGAGAAAGTGTTGGAGAAAATGACAGATTAAAGATGTTTGTGATTTTGGTTCCAAAACACCAGATGCACATTCACACAGTGGCCACTCAACTCCTAGCTATGCCTAACTTGTGAATATCTTTATTACTAAGAATCCAATAGAGAAATTAAAGGTTCTGGTTGGATTACCGACTCTATCATGACAAGCCCCTCACCCAGCAACTGACATTTGTCTTTTATTAAAGCTGTAAATTAAAATGCAATTCCTAAAAGTCTTTTCTTTGCGCTTTGCTCTATGTCACTGCACCACATAACCTCTCTTTTTCAAGGACATCCCCACAAAAATGCAACAGTCAACATGTTATACTTCATGGAGGGAGTCAAGTCCCTCAAGTGCACTCACCCTTTGACATGTTACCTCATTGATTTAACTTAAAGTCAAATGTTCTTGCATCACTTAACTTATCATCTTAACTGACAGCCTACTTATTAGAGTACACTCCAGTTACTATCCTGAGTTGACCATAATGAGCTATGTTGTGGTTGGCTAGCTGATTAAACATGACATGTGATTAGAAATGTAATTACTAAGTTTGTAAACTTTGAATGTATCTACTGAGGTCAAAAATCAAATCAGTATCAATATTTTTTACAAGCATTTTTATACAAATGGTCTTCTGTTTGTAACCAAGTGCCTTTGATTGAGTCTTTGATAGAATACAAATAGAAAAAAATACCAGTCTTGCAAGAAAATGTTTATTTACAGTTATCTATTTGGACTATATGTAAAAGTAGTGTTACAATCTAAGGCTGCAAACCTTGAGATGGTAATATAACTGCTTGGGGTTTGTTTTCTATGGGGCAGTGTTTATTGGTCATGACAGGTATCACAGTATGTGAATTCCAAACTTTTAAAAATGTGTGAGCTATAACATGTCAGTTATTCAGTCTAATTATGTGTTTTACCATACCACACCAACTGTCCCAAATTCCCAAGATAGGCAATAAACAAGACAGCCATAGAGCTCTGGGTTGCTAACTGGGTCCGTACTGCCACTGCAGGCCCACAGTGTTTCTTTTTACAAATTTGGATTGTAAGATAAGATAAAACCTTTATTTGTCCCCAGTGGGAAATTCAAGTGCAACATCAGAAACACAGAAAGGATAAGAAGTAAAGCCAAAAATAAATAAATAAATCAGGGCTGTCAAAAATTATGCTTTAACGGTTAACATTATTAATTTCATTCATTGCATTAAAATTTTTAACGCATTTAACACATGCGCGGCATGACAAGCCCCATGCATCTGTCATTTCTCTGTTATGACGGCGGGGTGGATGATGTTAAAGATCAGTTCTATGGATGGACTTGAGAATAAACACAGTGTTAATGGAGCAACCCATGAACGTCGTCTCCTTGGAGAATGGGGATGTTTTAACACACACTCTTTTCCCGGTCAGAGGGTTCCACACCTGCACTTTTCCCACATTCTTTTTTAAAACTTGAGACAGTCCAGCTTTGGTGCGTTTTGCACCAACGTGTCTGTTCTGATGGATCTCTTGTCGTCTCTGTTTACTGCTGTCGGTGATCAGTTGATCGGCTTTTCTCTTGTTGCGTTTGTTTCTCGTTCAGCTGGGAAGGAGGAAACTAGCGGTTTATGGTTGACATACTTTCCGCAGTCTTGTTATTGGCAGGACTTTTTCTAACACAGTGGCTGATGAAAGGATTTAGCTGTAGAAAGGATTTATACTTCAGCTATGCAGGGGCGGGTCTAGAAAACTTCTGATAGGTGCCAGGCAGGAGCACTGATCATGAAAAAGTGGAAAAAAAGTGGAAAAAAAAACTTGTAAAACAAACAGTCAATGATCTATTTTATCAACAGGTGTTTACTTTGGGTGATGCTGCTGTAGGACTTTTATCACTGCTGCACAAACACTCACATTACAATGATAAACTTCAGTCGTCACATCTGGTGGTTTTATGACAGAAATTATCACCATGGAGACGGTTGGTGAGATGATTACAAATTATGATCTAAAACATGATAGAGGTGATTTAGGACAACATAGAAGTACATTACATGCTGCATTTACTGATCATTGGACATCTGACATTTACCCAACAGAAGGTCAGTTGACAGTAAATATTTGTAGCATTGGCTCTTTCTATTGACACAATACAGTAAAAATGGGCAAATTTCAAGCATAGTCGTGAATGGTGATTAATCATTTTGAAATTTGAAATTTGTGATTAATTTGAAAGTTGTGATTAATCATGATTAATTTGAAAGCTGTGATTAATCTGATTAAAAATTTTTAATCATTTGACAGCTCTAAAATAAATAAATAAAACAAAAAATTATAAAAATAATTACTGTGAAAATTTATTTAGTATTTATAATATGTGCAATAACAATTTACGTCGTGTGTTTATACATAATTAAACAGTGTATCAGATTTTTAATCTCAACTTAATTTTATGCTGTTACGGCTGTTTTATGTTGTTTCACAGAAAGAACAAAGTTTGTTCAGGTTTAGTTAAAAACGTTAGAAAATGGCAAGATATGTTGAAAGGGGTTTTCCTAAAAATAGTGTGATTGCCTTTTTACTAAAAATGTACATTTTCATTTAGTACCTACTTGTAATATTAACCACAGAATCCATTTGTGCCAAAGTATATTTAGTTACATTGCATATGCTTGAAAAAAATCTATTTAACTCTAGAACACAAATGCTGTCAATAAAGTGAAGACAGGACAGGAGTGATCACTTTATGGCTTCAAGTTAAAAGTCATGTTGCAACATTCTATTCTACAGTCATTTAGCAGACGCTTTTATCCAAAGCGACTTATTCTGAACCAGCTACATAGGTGAGAACAAGGACTGAAGCACTTCAATACAAAGCCTATCGCAGTAATCCAAACAGAACAACATTAAAAGCATGGGTGTTACGGACCCCTTCTGGTCTAGGGGTGGAAGGGGTTGAGTAACACAACAAGCCGGTTTCAGTTTCAAAAATAACAATAATTTATTTACAAAATGTTCGATATGTACAAAACTTAAAATGTCCTTTTCAGGTAAAATATAACAATAATAAACAAAAGATGTCCTATAAAGGGAAACGCACGCTAACCGGCGGCAAATTATAACTCGCTTACAAAAACACAAGGGAAACTTAACCAAACAAGAACCTATAGAGTCAAACAAATTCAATATAACTAAACAAACAATCCTAAACAACAAAGGGAGGGGAGTTTCTCCTAATGAGAAAACTCCCTGACAATCATTCAGTTTAAGCAATAAGTAAGCAATCCGTCTGTTGAACAGTTCAGTCAGAACCTAAGGTTCAAAGAAAACCAAGTGTCCTCAGACACACAAACTATACAAATAGCTCAAAGAACCACTCAAAGGTTAAACTCTGCATAAACCACACAGAGAACCCAACACGAGGCGAACTGTGTCCTAGTGACACAGCTGCCATGAATAATGACAGGTCCTCCTATTTAAGGGCGAGGCATCACTCAATGATTTCCAGCTGGGATGAGCGGGAGCAGTAGCGACCAATCGGTGAGGCGGAGGGGAGGAACTGCAGCTTCTGGTCCACAGCCAATCCCGAGGCAGCACTGGCTCAGCAGTATTTGCATATCCAAGTCTGGAGTGACAGGCTGGAGGCCAATCCAAAAGGCCAGAGGCCGTAACAATGGGTCACAGTTTCAAGTCAGGGTTAGGGGTTTCATGAAAAGTCCCCATATCCAAATCCCCATAGACTCCCATGTTAAAAAGGCCAACTTCATAGCAGAAATAAACTGTTTGGTACAAAAATCCATTTTAGGATTATTAGGTCAAGTTTAACTTCATGACAACTGTGAGGGGGGTGAAAGTTTTTCTAACTCATCCATTTGGATGTTATTTAATCTTGAAATTCGGCATAATTAGGGGTTTATCCTTTTGATTGACAGGTATCCAATATCTGTGGCAAGAAGGGAGGGTGTAGCACAAATGCGGTTTTTAGCTGGCTAACAGTGCTCCTTAGCTTTAGCCCACCTACCTTCACTAGCCAATTAGCTCACGTTAGATCCAAGTTGGCTAAGTTAACTCTTAGCTACAGGCAGCTCAGAGTTTGATAGACGTCAGTCATTCACCCCCACTTTCACAGCCCCCCTCTCAGCTCCACCCCATTGCAGCTCTTATAGCTTGTGTGTGTCCAGAGGATGATTTGACATTTTGTTTCAAAAGTAGTCCACAGATCGTTTCCTAAATCATTTTTATTGCAAGAAACATTATCCACTATTCACTCTGACCATTAAATGTGTATCAAGCAAGTCTATTCTAAATCATTTTTATAAAATTATCTGCCATTCACTCTGTGTCAAGCAAGCAAGTAAGGTAATCAAGACAGAAAGAAAGGTGACGAACTATTTAAAATTAAATGCAATATTGCTGTTGATTGTGACATTTCATAAAGATACTGACATGTCTATAGTGGCGTTTGAAGGACCGAGTTTAACATTTGTGCACCCTGACCACTGCTGGTTGGGACGTTGCGGGACGACAAAATGCTGTTCCATTCTTGTCTCTCCTGGACTGACCGAGCCCAATACGCCTGCAAGCTTAGACATGATCTGACGTTTCTCCAGCCCGGCATCTGAGTTTCTGTTGCCACGGTTACCAAATAGCGTTTAGTCAGCACAGTAATTTACAGCAATAAGGCTATTTGACCGGAACCTTTTTTATACGTGTGCATTATCCCTTTTTAATGGACACCCTACAGCCAATCAGAGTATTCACCCAGACCGTGGTATAAAGTATGTTGTTAGAAGGTGTAGTTTGTTTGACTGCACTGTGAATGCAAACTCAGAGTGGCTGAATGTTAATCTCCAATAATAATAATCCCCAATCGTACAGTGTCAAGTTGACTGTTAGGTGTGAAAACAACCTTAGATAACAAAACTTGTCAGATTTAGGCACAGCTGTTACTTGGTAAAAAAAAAAAAAAATCATGCTTTGACTTTATAATACACACTTTCTTTAAGTTCTCTGTGATGCAAATTACACAGTAATAGAATAACTTAGGTTTTACAGTTTGATGCAAAATGGTTCCGACAAAGCCGCAGCATATTTCGTGTCAATGTAATTTGCTGTGAATTGAAGATGTCAGCCACTTGGCGGCATTCGAAGCTTAATAAATACCAAAGTTATTACTTTGGAAGCTTTACAATCATCCGATGAATGAAAAACATTACCAAAGTGAAAATGGAAAAGTACTGTAATCCATTTGCATATGATTATTAGGGTTCAATGTAGCTTCAAGTGAAATCTGTTATAAAAATAAATGTTTTGTCATAAACATTCCAGCATGACTGACATTTTCATTTACCCAGCAATGCTGAGATGACGTTGCTCCAGCACTGTACGCAGGGTTAAGTAACCTTGTTAGGAGAAGCCATGGGAAGCTGTCAGCTGCCCAATAGAAGTGTCACCTCTGTATTAAACTGCTGTTGCAACTGTGTGTCAGCTTTGTGTTGTAAAATATTTAATATATACAATGATGTGCTCCTAGCTGAAGCCTCCTTCGACTTCAATCATTCGGACTGAATTTGTATAATTGTTATTGTTCCTTAGTGTCATACAGTCATTCAGTGTTACTTATGCTGAATTTCATTATCATGTTTACTAAATTTTTTATTTTTTTTGCTAGTCAATTATATAATATAGCATATTAGACAAAGCGTTGGGCTGAATGTTCGCACCAAGATACAGGCCAAAGTCAGATAGTTTCTTTTCCAGTCTCATCTCACAGACTGCTGTCATTTCTGTGAGTTCGGAAAAGAAAAATGGTTAAAGAACTCTAAAGCTTCTTTAATGTTAGAACTACAGAGGTCATACTGGTGTAATAACCGACATCACATGCAGCAGTTTAGTCCTTTAATCTCTGTGAAATTACAACTAGTCTCCCTTATAGTACAACAGCACCAAAGAAGCCTCAGTGCATTCAGTATTCATCATTGCTCTTTTTTCTTGTCAACTATTTTCATCAGTCTGCTTGTTGTATTAAGCATATGCTGAGTGAAACTGCAGGGAGTAATGAGATTTTCTAGTATCAATAATAACTGCCACAATATCAGTGACCCTGCAGAGTAAGTGGAATATGAATGCACATATTAGACGATCAGGTCTGGGTAAAAAGCTGCAAGCATAATCAGTCAGAGATGAAGTTGCATCTAAATAAGTTGTGTATTTTACAGTTTGTACAAATCTTTTATTGGAAAAGAGAAGTCGTATGAAACCCCATTTACTTCTGGATAAAGAAAACAGAAGGATAAAAAAGAACAAAGACAATTATTAAGTTTTAGCAGTTTTAAATATAGTGCATACAAATGTGTGTGTTTGTTTCTGTGTGTGTGTGTGTGTGTGTGTGTGTGTGTGTGTGTGTGTGTGTGTGTGTGTTATTTTTACCTTTAAATTGATATATGGTTATACTTCCTAAGAGTTAAATTGTATGCAAATTTTACCATGAAGCACCAGGCACATCAGTGTATAATAAGTTTGTGAAGAAAAGCTAAAATAAATTGCATCACTTCATGCAATTTTTTTTGCCAATACATGTCCGTGTAAAATATTATGTAATATTATTAAATTATTATTTTCATTCTCTGCTGACTGTCATTCTGTTGATTAACTTCAAAGTCTGGTTTCTTATAGTGAGCTATGAGCTCAACAAATCTGGTTATTATGAAATAAAGGATGCTGGTATGTACAAAACATTAATTGTGGATAAGATTCAGGTGATTGAAGTCATGCTCCCACAAAATAAAATTATCAGCAATAACAACAATTATCAACAAGTCCTTTAGTCTAATTTCTAAAGAATTTGAAGGAAATCATTTCAGTTAAATATAGCGCTGAGCTACACAGTTGAGGTGCTCATGCTTTAATAGAATCTTTACTGGCATAATATTGTGTTCTTTACCTTACGTGCATCTGGCAGCTGTAGCTACTAGTTATTTTTCATTTGAATGTTTAACCTACCAAATATGTGAAACTTATAAAGTATTCTGTAATTTAATAGAGATTTATTCTCTGGCGATCATGGTTTTGAATGGTAATAACATTAACTTGGAAGTACAAAATCAAGCAGAAACTAAAAGAACAAGGCACGAACAAACAGGATAATACAACTTAAAGATATGAAACAAAGCATAAATCTTCCAAAACCCCGAGACCCTAACACAAATGGTGATCAAATGATTTTTATTTTAATCTGACAAAATTACATGCATCATGGGATGGGCATGCTTATATTACCCTAGAAAAATATAAAAATATATGTTTACAGCCCAGACCAAAACAAGATTTAAAAATGCATGGAAAGGGGTTAGTTTGATCAAAATTTTATAATGCTGAATCTCTTGCAATTATAATTTCACATATGCAGTTGGAGGTAAAATAGCTTCATTGCGTATGCTCAACTAGAATTAACTGAGCCAAGACACTTCCCACACGTTCTATATTTTATCTTTATTTGGTCTTTAATCAATATTTTGTAAAAAAAAAAAAAAAAACTTAAGTCCAATATTGATAGAGCTCATTTCCCAATAAATCTGCTCTTATTCACATGCCAAAAGTCTGAACACAAGATTGTCTGAGTCTGAACACATTAAGATTGGGTATGTTGAAACTTTTGACTTTTTGTATCTTTCTATATTGTTTTTGTCAGACAGCTAATTGCGCGAGAAAATGTGACAAAAATGTTTGAAGCACTTCCAGATTGTCATCCTGCTTTAATAATATTCAGATTTTCTGACTGCAGGGTCATCTGATAAAGTCAAGCAACTATGACATTTTTACGGTGAATTTGGTTTTACTTTCATGCTTTTAACTTTTTCTGTGTCCCACAGAGAAAGTTAAAAGCAGCTGAATGTCTTTTTATCACATCACAGCATTGGGTGTACTTACTTCATAACTTCATTACCCTTCTGTGCATGCATTATAGACAAGGATGGTAGTCCTAGCGAGGTCAAACTTGACTCAACTTTGCAGGGAGCTGTGCAAAATAATGTAAATGTAAAAGTGTAAGAGAGACAATTCCAGATTTTTTTTTTTTTTTTTTAAGATCAGTATTGTAGGTCAAAATGTAGTTCTTAAATCATGAGTTAGCTGATTGAATGATGCTGCAGAGAATTTTCACTCTGAAAAAAAAATGAAAAAAAGAAAATGAAAAAAAAAAAAAAACACTCTCCAAACATGAAAAACCTTCACAAACTGTTTGTTTGTATGTGCAGAACAAGCTAGCATAAGTTTGAATTTAAGAGAACCATAAAAAAATTGAACAACATGTTTGGTCCAAAAACCTGTTAGTCCATACTAAAACAATTCCCCAACAACAGGCTAAATGGATGTGAAACGGGGAAGCAGTGCTTTGAACGCTGGGACCAGGAAAAAAGAATCAGTCCTGGCATTTTAACCCCGACTGGACCACATACAATCATGCACACCACAAATCTTTGTCATCCGTTAAATGTCTAAATGAACTGTACAACTCCTAAAACCAGGAATCAGACACAATACTTTAATGTGGATGATTGATGGTTAGAAATAATGTTCACACTTTTATAAAGATAATTTAGTTGAGGATGACACAAAAGAACTAAATTTAAGATCAATTAACCAGTTAACACAACCTGTTAACCAGCTGTTCTCCTGATGGAAACACTCATGTCATCAACTAATTTCATAAATGTAAAGAGACAAACTAACAGGTCAATAAAACATGATAAAGTGTTATCATTACTGTTTCATAACTAACTTTAAAATACGTCTCGCATGGCTCAGACTTACTGGGAATGTGTGCCTTTAAATAGCAGAGTAACTGTCCAGAGTAAGAAACACAGACAACCATATTCACCAAATTAGGAATTCACCAATGTCACTGATTTCCCCTGAGTTTTTGTGTGAAAAACAGTGTGTGTGGGGCTGTGCTTGTGTGTGTGTGTGTGTCCTCTGGGCTAGCAGACTGCACTATATTGATAAGCAGGGTAGAGCCTATTAGCCTGCTTGGCCTGCAGCCTAAATGTCACTAGTGATTTTGTGTTTCTGGTCACAAACCAGATCCACAGGTACCTGAGAGTTGGTGGGATCGTGTTCCATCGTGTTCAGTCTACACAGTCATAAACTTGCTTTCTTATCATCATCTATCGTAATCCAGTCTCTTCTCTTGTTGTGTTTGCCTCTAGGGGATTGCCACCAGGACAACTGTAAGAACTAACAGCATGCAACTACTGGTAAAGCTTCACATCCCATCAGCATCCTCTTTCAGTGACACTCACTCATTATGTTGGTGTGTGAGTGCGCCCCCTTGAGGTGAGGCAGAGTACTGCCTGCCTTACCTGCTGACTTTTCTCTGCACTTTATTGTACGATCAGCAGGAATAATGCTCTCACACATGCATTAAAGACATTACACAGGCTGTGGGGAGTCATGGTGTATAACAAATATTTCTGTTAAGTTCATATTGGTGATATGCTGAGGAACAGAAATGGGCAGGCGTCGTGCAGCCCAGTTTGTATTGGATTGTATTGTGAGGAGAGGCACAGCTCGCCACTGCCTCACCCAGGGTTTCTGCCCTGGATTTGATCGGAAAATACTCAAATTTGGCAATTTTTACTTAATAAAATGTCAAAAATGTGTAGAGTCACACTGAAAATGCATTTTTAACATGGATCAGTGGAAAATATTAACATTTATTTCATGTACGGCTTTTCTTTCTTATCATGACTCCCTCACCTACTTCTCCTGACCGCATGTCACTGCTGAAGATTATATCTTTAACATTTTACATGATTCATTAGCTGTTGTGTAGTGCTTCTCCTCTTCTCTTCTCTTCTCCTCTTCTCTTCTCCTCTTCTCTTCTCTTCTCTTCTCTTCTTTTCTCTTCTCTTGTGATTCCTTTTAATTTATTTCATGGACTCTTTCAGTAACTAAAGATTCCAATGGCTTTGTGTATTGTTTCCCAAGATGTGAAGCTTCAGGATATATTACTGTTGATTGTGATTATACAGGCTCATTGGCGGTGCCAGAGGTATACAATTACTTCAAAGTTTCAGCCAGAGAGGGCAACAAATCGTGCTTTTCAGTCAGGTATTAATGGGCTATCTCAGTTACAAGCATTGTAGGGGTATTGATCTACTCATGGAAGTCTCAAAAGATAAATAAGTGCATTTATCACATCACTGAACTCTTCAATATCAAGATATCAACATAAAAATGTAAACTACAAAATGTCAAGGTATTGCTTCAGAAAAAAAAAAAAAAAAAAAAACTTTTTGTTTCTCATCCTCAAGCTGCTGCTGGGCAACGTCGGCTCCGGGAATTAACATAGTCTGAGTCACTATGCCGTCAAAATAAGTCAAAAAGTCAGGAAGTTACTTACAGTTACTCTGCTAAACAAGCAGAACTGTGTGACTTCCATGTGATTTTTTTTTATCTCATTCATGTAATTCCTTTTTAAGAATATTGCAGGGAAATCAATCATATTTTAGATAACATGAAACATAACTGTCCAGCAAAATGTGGCAGAAATTGAAGTGCTCATTGTACATAGCAGTACATTGCATACTGCTCATATGCTCATTTCCTAGGTTTTTTTTCCCTATATTTTACTATTTTACCTTTTTTTGTTTTTTTAACAACTACTCTGCTTGTCTTAAATTGCCATATAAAGTTGTAAAAATAAAGACAAAGTTGTTTAAATTTTAACTGAATTTGAAATTGTGCAAATGCTTGCAGCATACAACACAATGGATGCATGCATGAAAACAAACATTAATCAAAATGAAACCAAAATGAGCTCCTCATTAAAGGCAATAAGGGTGAGAACAGGGTGATTTTTTTTTTTCCCCCAACAGCAAGCTCCCTCAGGTAATACATATTTATTTTATGCTTATCTTCTCATCCAAGAGGCACTCTCTTTTTCAGACCAGGATAGATGGTTTAAAATGGTTTAAGTGGACCTTAATTGTTTTGTCTCTACTTAGAGAATTTTTTATATTCATAACAATACAATTTACTCTACTGACAAAATTTGTAAGTCCTTGTGTTTATTTTTTTTTTTTTTCTTTTCATTCGTTCTTACAAGGTGTTTGCAGTTCTAGTACTCTGAACAAATAATGCAATGCAGTTAAAAGACAAAGAAACAAAAGCACATAAACAGACTTAATGTGAGTTCATTTGATGTAAAATCTCCCTTTTTATTTCATGGACAAAAGACATTTTTAATTGAATTTGGTTGAAAAAGAAACAACACAAAAATAAATTTCAGAGTAATTCCTAATTGTATCCACAGTCAACTGGAGTCTTTTAATGCCCCGGTCCCAATGTTTTTTTTTAGCATGTTGCTGCTATCACAGTTAAGCTGTGCTAAAAAATTCATGGAAAAGTAAAATGCTTTCAACATTTGACCTATATCTATTCTCTACTAATAAATAAAATAAAATATTGGTTTTCTAGTTTTGGGAATCATTATATATTTTTCTTTTTTCTTATCCACAGTTAACACGGTTTCCTCACTTTTTTAGAATTGAGGTTGTTACTTAAAGTTTTCCTGGTGCTTGGCTGAAAAGCATAACTTTTGAGGCTGGAATTTTGATTTAAACTTGAGCGAATGAAAGAAAATAGATTTTCGCTTCTGGCTTTCAATCAATAGTTTCACTACAAAATGACTTTGCAGCTTTCCTGCAAAAGAATTTTAAAACCAGAAGATTTATGAAGGAAACATCATATTTATTTCTGTTACAAAGCTCTGTCTGAGATGCTTCTGAATAGTACCCAACATCATACAGACACTCTAACTTGTAAACCATGTGAGGTGGAACCAGGCTTCCCTCAGTCGATCAGACTGAAGATAATCCAATAGGGAGAGTGGGGGTTGTATTCTCAAGAGGGCTCATTAGGTTTCTCATACTGTTGGTTGAGAGACATTGGAGGAAAAGCTGAACTACTGTGGGATTTAATTTTATATTCCATTAGGGTGACTGGGGAGAGTTAGTAGGAAACTGCAATATTTCTTTGATTAGGTGATAAAACTAGAAATTCTAATTGTAATGATGAATAGGACTGGGTAATTATATACTTAACTTTTGATTGTGAATGTAATGTATAATGCTAAAATTGTACATATTCTTAACAGAACTCCTTTCCCCTAGGCTTTCCAATGAAATTGTAAAAAATAAATAAATGAATAAAAAATCATGAAAAATAAAATATTAAAATTTTAATGTGTGTAAAAATTGAAGACAGGGTGAAAACGATGTGTTTCCAGATTCTTCTTGAGAATTGTAGAATTTTCAAAAAGTAAATATGGGAGCAGAAAAAGTGTTCACCTGCATGCGAGAGCACTGGGAACATCAAGCTGAATAGCTCAGTTAGTTTAAGACAATGGTGGCAACATCTCTGAATAGAAATTTTACTATTAAATACAGGAATCTTTGCAACTGTGTCCATCTCTTTGTTCTTTGTACATTGCTTCCAGTAAAAAGCACTTTACTAATCTATTTAATTCTTAATGGGTATCTTGGTTAATACTTGAAGAGGTGAAGCTCAAATTTGCAACAACCTAATTTTTTATGTCTTAATGACCTCACAGATTATATCACTATCTTTTCTCCATGAATGCATCAACATAGATTGCTTATCCTAATATCAACACAGTTCAGCCAAATTTCCTCATTTTAGCCCCAAAGGCCTATCATTTTAGATGTTTATATGACTAAGCCATAACAGTACACAGAGGAATGGACCATCAGTGAACCCCAAGGCTTATGGAGGCGATATATGAAGGAGGAATTATGATGAGATTTTTGACTGATTTATTAACTGGCTTTTAGAGCTCTAACACTTGGAACAGATCCTCATATGGCTTGTGACAAGATTGTATGTGAAAACCCAGCTGTCCATGGTTGAGCTGCACTAAAGAGAAATGTGGTAATTCAGTGAGTGCTGGTATTTACTTGCTAGCTAGGTGCTTCTCTTTCATACAGTATTATGTGCTTCAAGAGTGTAATTTGTGTCTATACTTAATGAAACACATGTTTTGCAGTAGAGGGGAGTGAAGTTGTTCCTTCCATGCCCCTAGCCCATAAGAGCCCGACGTGACATATTTGTTATATACAGTTTCTGAGACATTTTGCTTCAATTTATGGTATGAACTTTGCTCAAAATCCTGTTGAACACAATCTGATACTTGTCTTCTTTCCCCTAATAGATACCCAGAAGCAGAAAACCACATTATAATATTTTTTATATATCACAAAAAAATATATATATATATTTGTTACATTTTCTTAAAAGGCCAAATAAAGACTTCATCTTGAAAAAAATGTGACTTTTTATTTTACCATTTTTTATGGGTTGGGTCTTAATGGGTTAAAGCTGTAATTTTAATGTTTAAGAAGAGTCACTGTACAGTTTCTGTGGGTGTTTTGACCAAATTATGTGGTAGAGATCATGTCAAAACCTCAGGAAATTAGCTCAACAATTTTAATCTGATTTCAAATACTTTTTAAAAAGTAAATTGTCAAGTTTTGAATGTTAAATCTGGCAAAACATGGGATTTTGAAAAAGTTACATAAATCTGTCATAGATCATCCTGATCTGTGCATTTTCTCAGTCTTAACTTGCTTTACTTTTCTTCTATAGCAACTTTCCTCAGTAAGACTTTCAGCTTCCTCTAAGACATTATAAAATAAGATCACAGCTGTTGTGTGTCTGCGGCTTGAATTGGTGAATGCGTTGAATAGGAATTAGTCTTTGATATCTTCACCCTTTGATCAGTATTAATGTGGGAGCTGTGCTCTTGCTCCTGCTGTGTTATTGCTGAGACAATATCCAGTCAACAACAAACAGCATCTTCAATGTTTTCTAGCTGCAGAGTGGCAACCATTTTTAATGAATGAAATGGAGGTCTAAAGTTGGAATGTACTCATTGTAATGACAAAGCTCAGAATGAGGTTAACAGTTGCAGCAAATATAATCTGAATATTTTTTTTATTTTAACTCAGTTCAAACAGTGTTCAAATATATACAGAAAAAAAAACTGGTTCATCGTGTAAAGGTGAGATTCAAACAGCAGTTTAAATTTAAATTTACAATGAAAAGATGATGCAAATAGTTAGGTGTTGGTCTATGCCTGCATCCTTATTGTTAAACATGGTTCACATAGCTTGCTTGTTTTCTTGCCTTTAGCTTCTTCATGTGCAGTGTGCCTACCCATTTCCCTTTGGGTTTACTGGGGACAGAAAGCTGAAAGCAGAATCCTTGATTTGTTTGGTGTCTTTCTCACATGTGAAGCACACAAGCTCACACACACACACACACACACACACACACACACACACACACACACACACACACACACACACACACACACTAACACACCAGCTAATTTTCTTCATATACTTCTTGTATTTGTACTTTAATTTAATTTTTCAGGACTACAGAAAAAACACCCTTTATTTTTTATGTATTATCTCCCGTGTGTCTGAAACATTTTATAAGAATTAGCATATTAATTTAGTTTAGTTTCACACTTCCAAACTTACACTGTTTACTAAACAAAATATAGGGCCAGTGGGTGAAGTACAAATGTTGTATAGCAGCTGCTGCTCTGCCAAAATAAAAAACAAAAAACAAACAAAAAAAAAAATCACATGTAGAAATTGAGTTTCTTTCCCCACTATGATCACCATATGCAACAGTTTCTGTGTTCAAAAGTAAAAAAGAAAGAAATATTGTGTTCTTGTTAGGCGTGAGCCATTGAATTATATATGTTTCAGCTTTGAGCTCCTCTAATTAGTGGCCAACCTACCTTTGTTTCATGAGTTCAAGTTGATGGTCTATGCATGAATTGCTGCAGTTCATGAAAGGATTGTTACTATAAGCTGGCCAGCTGCTTGCATGACAGTTACATCGCCCTAAAATGTCTTAAAGCTATGTATGAGTTATTTTTCCATTAATTTAATGCTATGTAATTGCAGTCTTTGGCAAAACAAGTGCAAAATTTGTTTATTGTTATTTAGTACTGTCATTTTTGTGCATGTCAAAACACCTTTTAATGACTTATTGACATATTTTCCAATATGAGTGTTCTGTATACCAACCGAGACACATAAACATGTGGCCTTTGCATGAAACTTCATCACCTTCTCAGCAGCACATGTGAAATTTTGTGCTACATCCATGTATTCATATAAATCACACAGTACCTGCCAAAGATATAGTCATAAATACTGGATAGAATTGAGATGAGCTCCTCTGTGGGATAGGGGAACTCCATCTCTTATTAACGTCCTCTCTTTCTCTTTCCATCTGAACATATGTCCGCTCTTTCTCTACATCTTCTCTGTCAGTTTGTATCTATTCTGCTGTGCATTCATTTTCTTTTTTTTTCCCTTTCACTTGCTAATAAGTCCTAAAAATGTCTTTTTTTCAGTGTGCATATGGCTATCAATCCCTCTGTTCTCACCTTTCAGTGAGTTTCATTTACATCTGCCCATTGATGGAAGAACAAAGTAAAAATAAGGGGTTCATAAGAAAAAATCTGATATATGTAAATCCAATTTTTTTACAGTTAATAAAATAATAAAAAAAGTTAAGCCTTTGTTCCCTTTGACCTGTTTGCAGCTGAGCTTCGCAAGGTTTTTGGTTTTAAGGAAAGTGGTTCTGAGACTACAAGGGGACTGATGGGACTGAAACAAGGCGAGTGAACAGTGGCAGATTGCTTAATCTATTTCCGCATCAGAGCCAGCCAAAGCAGTTGGAACAGTTCAGCCCTCTGTGATGCTTTCCTCCATGTTTATCTGATTACATCAAAGATAAACTGGTTTCATATGACACCCTCATCACCTTGGATGGGGTGATTAAACATCACACGTAGAACATCGAATCCAGACTTGTTGGCGAAAGAAGCATCAAGATGTTCTCTTCCACCTCGCTCCGGTGTCAGCTACTGCTGCAGTCAAATCCAAGGAGATCCTGAACACATGCAATTGGGTCACACCTCTCTAACCCAGGAAGAGAAGGACCGCAGACACAAATCCAATCTCTGCCTCGATTTTGGGGCAGTGGACACTACATCACCAGCTGTCCAGTGAAAGCAAAAGTAGTTGGGGAGCTCAACTGCCCTGTCACCTCCCCAAAACCAGAGACCTCTGTTCCAAGGCTGCCTCCTCCTTCCAGAAGGGCCTTACACCTTTGCTATCTTCATGGACTCTGGGGCAGATGCCTGTATCATTGATGAGGAAATGATCATTCAACTAGAGCTTGAGTGGGTTCCTTTGTCTCATCCAGTTCCTGCTAAAGCCTTGGATGGACACATCATGGGCACCATCACACATCAGACCTCTCCTGTTCATATGTGGCTTTCTGATAATCATTACAAAACAGCCCAGTTCCACATCCTGAGCTCTTCCTGCCTGCCGCTCATCCTGGGGTATCCATGGCTCATTCTTTATAACCCTCACATCAACTGGGCCACTGGGGCCATGTTGGAGTGAAGCTCCTCCTGTCACCAAAGGTTAAGATGGCCCTAGAAGAGTGGCATCATTGTTTGAAGAGGACCAAGGATCCTTTTTCCAGTGGACAGTCTGAGCGCATGAACCAAGAACTGGAAACTGCCCTGTGATGCATGGCCTCTTCGAACCCTCCTGCTGGTATTCACAACTACTGTAGGTTGAGGGCGTTCACAACTCGCTTGCCTGCTCTGCCACCAGCCTCTCTCCATTTCAGTGTGCATATGGCTATCAACCACCTCTGTTCCCTGTCCAGGAGACGGCGGTTTGCTGTCCATCAGTCCTAGCCTTCATCTGTCACTGCTGCAGGACATTGCTCCACTCTCCTCCGTTCTGTGATTCGTTATGCTGCCAATGCCAACTGCACCGACCTACCAAGTGGGTCAGTAAATGTGGCTCTCAATCCCAGACTTACTGCTCTGAGTGGTGTCCCCCTCCTCCCGCTTGGTTTGATGCCTTTTGGGATGTCAGCGACAAGATCTCAAGTTTAGATCTGTCAAATCAAAAGTAAGTTATTTTTTAACATCATTCATCAACATTAACAGCGAGTCAGTAACTTTCTGATTTTCGTTATTAGTCTATGAGTAATAGGTTTGGGGCTGACATTCAGATACTTTTTGGTTGAAATGTATTAGAGGCAGATTCTGTGTGGATGTTTATGGACAATATACAGAAATTAAACACTTTATAAGATCATTTATTTTTTTATTTTTGCACATATATTAACACTACTGGAGCCTTTTGTCTCTAAATCAGAGAATTCAATTATTCTGGATTTGGGGCAAGGATGGCAGTGAGTCAAATACCAGTGTGAGTGATTACAGCACTGCCTTAAAGAATTTGACCATATCAGACAGAATCCCATGCCAGATTTAGGTGTTTACACAAATGGGAAAATAGAGAAAAATCTTAAATATAAGGTCTTTTTTCTTGTCCAGTCCTACTTTGCATGCATGCGGGGTGTCGCCCAAGGTCTACATCTCTGTCCTTCAGCTCCTATTTGCCTTGACTGGCATCTCAATGTGCTTTGAAAAGTATGTATGCAGCATGCCACAGTTATTTTGTTGAATTTTTCTGGACAATGTGCAAGTGCTCCTACAGTACAATCCAGGAATTAAAAACGGTGACACAAGGTTGAAATGTAAAATGTTATCTTGCTCATTGGCTGTTATATAAGTCAGATTAACTTGATTGCTTATTTCTCCGCAGCACCTGCTTCCACAAAATAAACAAAATGGCATCAAGAGCCAGAAAGTACTCTACAACATTACAGCAGTGTATTGGTTTAATTGTTTGAAAATAGTTATAGAAACGCATGAGTTCACGAACTAGTGCACTTGGTTTCATAAAACTGTTTAGCTTGAACTTGTAGCAGAGTTAGTATACTTTTTCCATTAGTTTTTATTTTTTATATTGTTTTCCATTCACCTTACTTTCAGTTTCTTTCCAGAGTGGCTTTAGTCATTATCAGTTTACCATTTAAAATGTAAGACCACTCAATATCAGTGATGGGAATAACGGAGTTAAAATAAACGCAGTTACTAACGCCGTTGCCTTTTTTAGTAACGAGTAATCTAATTAATTACTTTTTCTATCGTTACAACGCCGTTACCATTACCAAAATGTCGTTACTACAAGTTACTGAGTGAAGCTACGAAGTGGTCGTCCCACTTGGTTTAACGCTAGCTTGGCTCACAGACACAGGAGCTCCAAATGTGTGTGTGTTTTCCCCTGTAGTGAAAACAGGGGTAAGCGATTAAGTAATGATGATTGGAGGAAAATTTTATAAGCCAATCAGAGACACCAGGTGGGCAGATGTTTACACACAAACCCAGCACATAGAAGCACACACACAAAAAATCAGAGATGGCGAGTCCGGAGTCTCAGGGAAAGACGGCGTTTTCGAGGTGGAAATACAGGCACTACTTTAACTTTATCGAGGTAAAAGGTAAAAATGTACATGTTGAGTGTACATTGTGTCCCAGAGCAAAGGATTTGTCCACGTCCTGTGTAAGCAACTCCAATTTAATGAAGCACCTCTCGACTGTTCACGCTTCTACTAAACTTTTGCCCAAAAACACTGTAGACACCGGTAATGATAGCAAGCTAGGTGTTGTTAACGTGGGCTCCGAAGAACACGGCGCCACGCCGTCCAAGCAGCAAAAGCTGGATTTCTCTGCTACAGCTCCACAAAAACTTGTGACACAGACGGAACTTAATAAATTGATAGGCAGATATGTTGTGGAAAACATGCTGCCGTTGACAACAGTTGATTCAGACTCATTCAGAGAGCTCATAGGCAAAATACCGTTAAGAGGAGGGTCCGGTCCGCCGTGTAGAAAGACATTTTCTAAATATGTTGATGCAGAGTACGCTAAAATGAACATCGAGCTTAAAAAGGGATTTGAACAATTAGAATATATCTCTACAACTGCAGATATCTGGACTGCACATAACAAAAGCTATCTGGGCGTTACTGCGCATTGGATAGATCCAGAAAGCATGGAACGACGTAAAGCCGCCCTGGCATGCAGACGATTCAAGGGTCATCATACTCACGACAGTATTGCAACTGAGCTCGATAATATTCACTCATCCTATGGCATTTCCCACAAAATAACATCAACTGTCACAGATAATGGCTCAAATTTTGTCAAGGCCTTTAAAAAGTATCAGCCAGTCGAGGAAGATGACTCTGAGGATGAGGAGGATGAAGTGACTTTTATAAACATTAATGATGTCTTACAAAACAGTGTTGGTGATGACAATGATGATGATGTGATTACTCTGCCACCACATCAGAGATGTACATCACACACATTAAACCTTGTTTCATGTACTGATGTTGATAAGTGGATTCTGTCAAGACCAGAAATTAAAGCAGTATACAGAAGTGCTACCACAAAATGTGCAGGTTTATGGAACAAGGCTAGCCGTTCAACTGTGGCAGCAGAGACTGTGGATGAATTAATTGCAAGAAAGCTGATAGTCCCTTGCACTACGAGATGGAACTCTTTTTATGATGCGCTTGCTCGAATCTGTGAGATCCCTATAGTCGAGCTGAACACCATATCATCCAAGTTTGGGCTAAAAGCCATTACAGAAAGAGAGCATCATTTCCTCAGGGAGTACTGTATGACAATGAAGCCACTAACAGTAGCCCTAGACATTCTTCAGGGAGAGGACAACTGTTTCCATGGTACTCTCTTACCCACGCTGGAGACATTGGTGTTCAAGACCCTGGAGCTGAAGAGTGGCCTGCAAATTCTGGTTGACCTTCCAGAGGCAATTGTTGTGGTAAGAACTAGTATTTATTTTTAAATATGTTAAATACATCCATACATTATGTAAAAAATATAAATGTAAAATGTTTTCTTAAAAAATCTGCTCATAATGTGTGTGTGTGCGTACGTAGATAGTTTAATATGTTCTTTGCCTTATATGTCATTTCAGGCAATTAAAACAAGATTTGCAGAGGTGCTGGAAAGCGAGACTGCTATCTTGGCTGCGGTGAGTCTGCCTAGGTTTAAATTACGCTGGCTGCGGACACAGGACAAGAAGGATAAGGCCAAGGCAAGACTTCTGGCAGAATGCCGCAAAGGTGCTCAAGATGAAGACCAACAAACGGGTACCACCAGCACATCAACACACACCAGCTCAACTACAGAGGATGACTTCTTTGCCTTTGATGATGAGGATGACACTTCTGCTACTGCTGAAAGTCAAGTCGCGGATTACTTTAAATCAGGAACACAAGGGATGGACTCTCTTCATACGTTTCCACTGATAAAGAAAATTTCACTCAAATACAATGCAGCCACTCCATCTAGTGCTCCTGTAGAGAGACTGTTTAGCCTAGGCAAGCTCATCTTTACTCCAAAGAGGAACAGACTCTCTGACCTTAAGTTTGAAAAGCTTCTACTTTTAAGATACAATCAGTGGTTTAATGGCTGAGATGGTGAGATGACTGGGTAGGCTGGGTGGATGAATGAATGCATGGATGAGTGTTTGGAAGCAGGATGGATAGATGAATGAACGATTGCTAAGGAATTAAAGTTGCATTTGTTAAAAAAATTTCCGTACTATTGCAGTACAGTACTATTGCCATTACTTTCAGTACTATTGCTAGACAGTGCAATAAATATTAAAACCTCTGTTCAGGTACCAGTCTTTGCTGTTCTACTCTATGCACCTGGCCTGTGAAACCTGTTCTGACAAAAATCAAACTTCTTTGACATTTTTAAACTTTAAAAAAGTAATGAAATAGTTACTTTCCCTGGTAACTAGTTATTTTTATAGTGGAGTAACTCAGTTACTAACTCAGTTACTTTTTGGGAGGAGTAACTAGTAACTGTAACTACTTTTTCAAAGTAACGTGCCCAACACTGCTCAATATACATCAAATTGTGGGGCTGGATTGAAAAAAGCTGTTTTCACAGTTAAGCAGGGTTCAAAGATCTTGCTGGGCTGTTGTATTGCCAATCTCAGCTGGTACGTAGTTTAAACCATGTGTCATGACCAACATATTCTGTCCTATATAAATGCATCGGTCTGTTTTGGCAAACCTGCAGTTAAAACCTGCATAACCTGCTGCAACTTATATCACCGTCCACTGTGTCTGAGATTCAAACCAACCATGTAGTCCAGGCTCCAGCGGCACCTCTGCATGCATATAAAAAGTGCAATTCCCCTTAAAGGTGATTATTTTCATCAAAAATGACATTTGTTTGTGTCTGTGTATGTTCTTGTTAGCTAATTTATTTATTTTTAACTTGCTTTTAGATAGATGTAATCAATATTTATTGTTTTTGAAAACTACCTAGTTCTAAATGCAGCTTTATTTTTAGTTTTAGAAAACTTTTGTAGTCACTGAATCCTGGAAAACTGGAAAGAGTTTGTGTTATTTGAATTCAACAAAACTGTGAAAACACACTAATCTACTAACTCCTTTCTCCTTTCCTAAATGCTAGGATTTTCCAGAATAACCATATGAGAATGACTGTGGCACCGTTATGCTCATAGTAAGACACATTACGTGCCTGGTTGAAAACTTCTGACTGTAAATCTGTTCATATTAAAACGCTTTTATTCATAGTATGTCCTTTACACTGTACCTGATGCGACTTATGAATTCTCCATTGTAATTATCTAATCCTATAGAGCACTTTAAACACAGCACTCTTGACCCAAGTGCTGAATAATAAAACAACAAATCATAGTAAATCTACTTATTAACACCCCCATCCCTCGTCTTTTTTTTTTTTTTTTTTTTTTGAAGAAAATAATGCTGGATGACATCACAAAGGTCTGTAACGTGTGTTTATGTCCCAGTTTAAATACACCGAAAATATATGATTTTATTGTTTTTGTTTCCCTCTAAGGACCACGAGCAGCTGGAGACTCACTTCGTGTGGAAAAAATTGTGGAAATGGTAAATATTTTTTCTAGTTGTATGTATTTGTTGTTGCACCAATTCTGTTGTAAAAAAACTAACTTTTTTTCCACTTTTCTATAGGACCACGAGGTGATTCATGCAGGAAAGCAGCACAGTGGCTTGGGGACAGAAACAGAAATCTTTTTTCATGGCAAGGTGGAGTTGCCTGATGTGTAGATGATGGGGGAGGAGAACGTGGCAGAAGCAGCAGAGCTCTTCATAAACTGGCAAGAAGACAGTGACAGTATTGATGAGACTCAGAGCCTTTTAAGTTTATCTTTGAGAATATTTGGATGTTCTTAACATGTGGATGTTTGTGGAGGAATTGGTGGATCGCCAGGGTTATCTATTAAACTATTGTGGATATTGAATGTTGTATTAAAACCTCTCTACTTCAGTAACTCTTTAGATGTGCTGGTATGACTTCTCATGCACACATTTTATTTAATATGAATGAACTTTTTCATCTGGATCATTGTCAAGTTATTTTTCCATGCAAATTTACACAAGGTGCTGATGTTAATGACACCAAGCCAAATAAAATGAAAATGGTTTTAATGGTTTTTACTTCTTTGTGGCGCAAGGTATTTAAAATCTGAACTAAATTTAAACATTTGACATTCAATACAATGAAAACTAAACTGCAATGAGGACAAAATAACTGAAACTAAAGAAAGCAAACTAAAAAACTCAAATACAAAACTATAACTGGTGTGTTGTCACGTCATGTTGTGCAGTTCCAGAACAGCATTTAGTTTGAAAATGTTTTGTTTCTTCCTGCCAGGTAACCTGAGAGTGGGCCTGCACAAAAACTTTCTCTACTGCGGAGCTCTGCAGCCAGACTGTCTTGGGATAAAGTCTGCTTATTTTTGATCCTGTCTTAGATGTTGTTCATCTTTATTTAAAGAAATGCTTGCAGTGATGATTGCACATTTGAATATTATGAGTAGATTAGTGGCATTATTCGCCACTCCTTTTGTTGATTGCATCCGGCAGTAAGTTTACACTGATTTATAACTTGGGATGTCTATTTTTATAGTACTAACTTACAACTTCCTGCATTGTGTCTTATAATAATAAACACCTCCTTCTGTTAGTAGAGGGTTTTCTTAGTTGAATGATGAAAATTCCTCTCTTTGAGCATTTGCAGAAATGACTCAAATCAGCAAACTTGAAAGAGCTCTCCTCTGACTCAACAGCTCTTAGCAGCTCACTGTAAAACACTTCAGCATACAATGTTTTAACATCAACATCAGCCCAGTAAATCCACATAATAGGATTCTTTTGCACCATGCACTTACGTTTTCATTCATAAAATGCACTTCTGAGTCAAGAGTTTTCCAAAAGAGAATCAGTCTGCTTTGCTAGCAGTTGCTAATTTAGCCTTGAGCTGCCAGCCTCAAAGAGAGATGAAAACTGAAGTGTGGATGCTGACTCAAGTGGCATGCAGGGATAATCACAAGGACACTTTAAAAAAAAAAGTTCAAAAAAGAAGAAAAAAAAGACAATTGGTGAGCATGAAATGGCAAAGCATGAACTATTTTCTTTGACAGATTCACTTGCAGGAAAGTTTAATATTGATGCAGGTCATCTTTTTAAATTCTCTTGAACATCAGAAGAGATAAATTGGACTTATTAAAATGTTCTTTATTTTATCTCCATTTACAAATTTTGAAAGACTCAGTCATTGGTAATCTGCTCATTTTAATAGAAAATGAAGCGAGTATTAATCACAATGAAATGCATCATCTCATTCTTGTAAAATCTGTATTTTTAGAAAAGGTATCTAATATCACAGTAGCTGTATTTACACTGAGCACTTTTGATCCGAAAAAAGCCCAATCAGAATAAAAATGCAACATGTACACAAGTCATCTGATCCAATCTGGCCAATCTGATTGGCATTGATCAAACAGAATTTTAATCTTATTGACATAATCATAAAGGAGTTGTTCTCTGGCATTTAATTTATATTCAGTGTTTTTTTGTAAATCTACTTGCAACTTGCTTTGACATTGGATTATGATAAGTAGTATAAAGCATTTGATGAGAAAATATATTGCCAAAAGCTTGTTTTAATCAATCAATCTTAATGAGCACCTAACCAAACACAGTGCAGATATTACCAAACAAGCACGCTACCTGAAGAAACTACAATTGGCAATATATTCCAACTAAACGGAACAATGGATCAGGCCAACGTGTTGAGAGTTAAAGTATCAGCGAGCTGGACAAATACCAATGATCGACTTGGGTTGGACAGTAAGGTAACAACATCTACACAAACATGGTGTACTCGGAAATAACTCCCTCATCTACACCTGGAAGCAACATTAACACAACCCAGAGGATCAGTGAGCTGATCTGCCAGTTTTTATTGTATATGACAATAACTATAAAACTGATATATCTAAAAATAAAACTGTATACAGAAGATGGAGAACAGAAGTATCTATAACAGCATTCAAAATGATTTAATGGCACAAAACTGGGATAAAGCATAAGAACAATGACATAAAGTGCATGTGATAAATTCTTGAGTATATTTAAAAATATAATAAAACTGTCATGTAGAAATAACTAACAAGAAGCTAAAATATGCAGATCATCCTTGGATTACAAAGGAGTGGCAAAATGCTTGCAAAAAGACTAAAAACTATTATAAGAACAGCTAAAATATTATAACAAACTATTGAATGACAACAAGAATAACATTAAAGGTTTATAGAACATATTCAATAATGTAATTAAAATGGGTATAAATAATTAAGATATCCTAAATATTCTATTATTAATAATGCTGAAAAGTAAAATATGGATGAAGTGGTTAACAGTTTTATTAAATTCTTTGGACCTGATCTTGCAAATCCCTGATCCAGTAACATCTGAGGAGAAATCTAATCTAATAGACAAGTTGAATTCAGTGTTCCTCAAAGCAGTTGATGAGAGAGAAATTATAGATCTGTTGCTAAATGTACAAATAAGACATCTAATGACTGTGATGACATTGATATGACTGTGGTCAAAAGATTGATTGAGGAGATTTCAAAACCATTTATCTGTAACTTATTGTTTCTAACCGATCCATTTCCAGACAATATATATCCTATACATATTATATATTATATATGTGTATATTAGTGCTGGGCACGTTAACGCGTTAATCGTGCGTTAACGCAACGCTTAATTAACGCCGTTAATTTTTTTAATCGCGCGATAATTTTTTTTTTGCTGGCCGCTGGCTTTGATGACAGAAACATGGCGTCCATGTCTCTCTTCCTGCTGCAGCGGTGCGTCTGATGTGATCAGGAGAGAGCGGGTTTATTAAAATGAAGAGACGTTTTCTGTCTGAAACTTAAGAAGAAGAATTAACGTTTTTCTTTGTCAAAATACATGCAGATGGACAGAACATTGTGATTTTTGGACGGGAAACTTTTTATGTATTATTTTTTTAATAAATACGTTTTTAATTTATGCAAGACAGCAAAGGTAAGACATGCGTGCTAACTTTTCCAAGCGCGCAGCATAAATCGGGTCTTCTTCTACCTCTGGTTCGGTGAATCTTGGTCGTAGCGAGATGAAACTTCCAGCTGTGGAATCTGTGAAATGTGAGCTTTCAGTAGAGGAGTCGTTTGTTCGTGTTCATGCCGTGGGGTGGACACGGGGAGACATCATCTGTGTTTACATATTTTTCGGACTTTGTGCAGCTGCTCTTTAAATAATTTGTGTTCTTAACTGTGTTTGTTGGTGATAGAAATGGTTTTACTGAGCTGGTAGCTGAGATTCTGGACTTGTGGATACCACATGTTTATAGTTACATCTACAGACACTACACCCGGAAACGAGATGTTAACCCTTAACTCCCGGTAGCGGAGGCTGCAGGTGCAGAGGTGAAGCTTAACAGTCAAGCTAAGAATGAAAGTTTAGAGAATTTATATCCAGAAATCTGGATAATGAAGCAGTGAAGGTGCATGGATGGAAGTTATTGCGCATATTGTGAATATTTCTCTCTCCTCACCATCTAGAAGCTGTGAGATTCTCATCCTGCTTTCTGTCTGTTCACCTGATGCTGATATTCATCACATATTGTTCCTTCTGTGTTTAGAAGGAAGCAGCTTCACAGCTTTAAATTCATTCTGCTGACTTTTTACCTTTTAGTTAGTAAATCCTGAACATTTCATCGTTCTTTGTCATAAATATTTGGTTTTATAAATATATATGAAGAAATATTTTAACTGTTGCTGTTTAAAGAGAAAACTGATGCTAAATCTGTTAATGTGTTTAGTGCAGGGGTCTGCAGCCTTTCCAATCCAAAGAGCCATTTTTCTCAGCCAGCTAAATAAAACTTCTTTAGAGACGCAAATGTTACCAGACTTTTCAAAATGTCAGCTTAATATATATTTTTTAATAAAGAGCCACCATAGGATATTTTTAAAGAACCACATTTTTATTTCTGTTTTTAGGTTTTAAAATAAAGAAAAACATAAAACCTTTATTTAGAAAAAGAGGATAGAAAGACTTTTTGCTAAGGAATGTAGATATTTGTGGAAAATTATGTAAAAGAAAGGAAAAAAAAGTCCATGGTTTCCAACCTAATGGCAAGAAAGATAGATTTAAAAAAATATTTTAGCCACGTATTTAGAGGCATTGTGGAAGGTCCAGAGTCGCAGGTTAAACACCCCTGATGTGTGTTAGTAAACCAACATTTACTGCATTGTAGGCCTTCTTTTAATGGAAAGAGACATTTTGCGCGTAACGATGCGATTTATCACGATTAATCGCAGCATGTCATGCGATTAATCGCAGTTAAAAATTTTAATCGTTGCCCAGCACTAGTATATATATATATATATATACATATATATATATATATATATATATATATATATATATATATATAGTTGCAAGTAGATTTACAAAATGAAATGCATTTTGTTATTCTGACCACACACTGAATATTAATATGTAATTCTTGCAAAAAAACACTGAATATAAATTAAATGCCAGAGGACTACTTTATTATTATTATTATTATTATTGTTGTTATTATTATTATTATTATTATTATTATTATTATTATTATTATTATTACTATTATTATTATTATTATTATTATTATTATTATTATTATTATCATCATCTCTATCAGTTAAAAACAAAGTTTTTGATCAGTGCCGATCAGATTTTTTTTTTTTTTTTATGTATACCGGTGTTATGAGTGCCACTCATTATGGACAGCTGGGGCTTGTTCTTCATGCAAATCCCAATAATGTACTGAATATGCGTATGAGTATGTTTGGTTTTCTGTAAATAAACAGAATACAAATACTTAGTACAATTGATTCATATAACCTGTTATCTTGTATAACACACAGCTGAGATGCAAACCAAGCCCTATTTACACCAAACGAGTGTAAAGTAAACGTATATAGGCCGGAACAGGCCGAACTTCACATGCCTGCTGGCTAGCATGAGTAGCACTAAGCTGCTAACATTAACCACACTCAGAATTACTAGTTACAGAGACAAACATTCCCCCTCTGAAACTAACACACGAAATAGCAGCCTTACTTGTCATTAACGCACACAGATAAAGGAAACAGTTCTTTGGGCAGATAATAGTCTGGGGCCAACTCAAGGTGGTGGAGAAGTAGAGGGCTAAGATCCTGAGGGTCTTCCAGATACAGACCAGTAAAATGGTGGTGGCCAACCAAATGGACATTGTGATCATGGATAAGCAGCAAGGGAAAGCCGTGGTGATCAATGTAGCCATCCCCAATGGAGATGTCAAGAAAGAGGCACACGAGAAATTGGAGAAATATTAAGGACTCAAGCAAGAACTGGAGAAAGCCTGGAAGATGACCAGTGGTCATCAGAGCACTGGGGGCTGTGTCTCCCACACTGGAGAAGTGGCTCCAACAGATACCTGGAGAAACATCAAGCATCTCCATCCAGAAAAGTGCAGTCATAGGAGCAGCTAAGATACTGCAAAAGGTCCTCAGCCTCCCAGGACTCTGGTTGAACTCCTGAGCTTAAGAGGAACAGCCACCTAGCCATACATACATACATACTTTTAAATTAGCTAAATTATTCCTGTTTCTTTATCTTTCTTGGTTCTGAGGAGATTTAATTAAACCCTACTGATTCTGACAGAGTTTTTTTATCCAACCAACAATGGTATAAAATCTGGATTTTAAAAATCTGTCATTTTTTACACAGTCACACAACTATTTTTGCTCTTGTTTTCAGACATCTATACTAGTTACATTTTTATTACAAAAAAACAAAACTACTTCATCTATATCAAAGACGTGTCATCAGAAAGGAATACTTAGCCTCAAACAGAAGAAACTGATTCATCTAAAATTTATTCCTTCATACTTTGGAAATGAAACAATTATTAATTCCTTTTAAAATTCACCAGCCTCATCAAACTGTGTTGATACATTTATATTCATACCCACATCTATCTTAAAAAATGTCTTTTAAATCAGTAAGCTATTTAAATACCATTTTTATTGAATTTTTTATGGATCTGGATTACCAAAAATGAACACTTACAATAAATCTACAACATTACTCACTTTTATGTTTCTTCTTTATTAGGCTGAAAGATAATTGAATTTAAACATTCACACGGTCTGCCCTTTGTTAATCTTGCCTTCCTGCTTTTTGCTGCAGGAACATGGTGGTTTTCAGCCTGTCAGTGTGACAAGTTAGAAAATGTGCATATTTATTGCAGTGATAAAGACCGTAAATTAATATATTTTAGTTATTTTAGTAAAACTTAAGTGCATGATGTTATGTTGAAAAATAGGTCTGATCATGTTTCCATAACAGAGGGTTTAAAATTGATTCAAAACTGTTTTCTCAGTACTGTGCAAAATGATGATCAACGATCTCCACTGTCAGGGTTAGTTAGGCCACATGCCATAGAGACTGCCTGGATATATTACACCTGCTTTGTTTTTATAGATCCCTTAATAAATGAACTGAAATTATTTTAACACTGATGGAACACACAATTAAACATTGCCAAGACAAGGATGCCAACTAGACATCATGGTTGTGCAGAACTAATTTTCAAAGTGAACTTGTTTGTGCTTCATATTCTTTTTGTCTAATTATCTTGAGTTTGACTTTCTGTAGATACTGAAAGTACTCAAAATATACTCTAAATATTAAATTCATTTATATGTGGGTGGTCGGCTTGTTGAGCTCAGGCTTTAATCTGACAAAACTAATTACAAATGCATAAATGACTTTTCCAACCTGTTATACCCTCTCGCTTTGTATGTAAATTTCCAGTGTACCATTGCCTGGCTGGGATTGGCTGCACACCACCACACCTGCCTCATCTTCCTCATCTGCTCCCTGGTTCACTGCCCTTTGGACCAATTACTGCTTCCGCTCTTTCTTTTTTTTTTTTTTTTTTTTTTTTTTTTTGTGTGTGTGTTCATTGGAGATAGATTCCAGGTTGAATAGATTAAATACTGATTCCATCACTCACTAGGTCTTTGTTGTTTGCAACAGCCTCTTGTAGTTTTATTTTGTATTCAGGGCAGTCAGGTTTTATTTCTTTGATTTGCAGATGATTTAGTTTTTTTAGCTTGTTTGTTTTCAGATCGTCCCTTCTATTTTATTTGTTTCTTTGATTTGAGCAGTACCAACCAGCAATCCCTCTTGTTTGTTTCTGTTCTTTTGAATTCCGCTTCCCACTCGGGACAATAAACTCCGTTACTCAAGCTTATATCTGGGCATCTTTATTTTATCTTACTTCCTCTTTCCCATAGCCAAGCCGGGTTGCAGTTTTTCTCAATTGATAAAACACACACCTTATTGTCTGAACCAAATACTCAGTTGCTTGAACCCACTGATTGAATCAGTCACTTTTTTGGCAAAATCATGAGCACTTTTCATGAGTTTAGACACAACTTGTCAACAGATTTTCATTGTGATGCACCTGTGTTGTATAATGGTGATCACAGGTGTCACTGGTTGAACACAACAACTGAAAACTGATCACACTTGTGGCTAATGATGTAAGG